>NC_058130.1:796133814-796169683 GCF_016433145.1 Gracilinanus agilis | reverse complement strand
CAGTGGAATAGACTTGGGGTTAATGATGTCAGCAAGACAGTGTATGATAAACCCAAAGAGCCCAACTTTTGGGACATGAACCCACTATTTGACAAAAACTGCTGGGAAATTTGGAAAACAATATGGGAGAGATTAGGTTTAGATCAACATCTCACACCCTACACCAAGATAAATTCAGAATGGGTGAATGACTTGAATATAAAGAGGGAAACTATAAATAAGTTAAGTGAACACAGAATAGTATACTTGTCAGATCTCTGGTAAAGGAAAGATTTTAAAACCAAGCAAGAGTTAGAGAAAATTACAAAATGTAAATTTAATGGTTTTGATTATATTAAGCTAAAAAGCTTTTGTACAAACAAAACAATGTAGTCAAAATCAGAAGGGAAACAACAAATTGGGAAAAATCTTTATAACGAAAAACTCTGA
This sequence comes from Gracilinanus agilis, assembly GCF_016433145.1. Classification (NCBI taxonomy): domain Eukaryota; kingdom Metazoa; phylum Chordata; class Mammalia; order Didelphimorphia; family Didelphidae; genus Gracilinanus; species Gracilinanus agilis. Next base: position 796,169,254 of record NC_058130.1, on the reverse strand, counting down.
CAGGGGTCTAATCACTCAAATATACAAGGAGTTAAAGCAATTGTATAAAACATCAAGCCATTCCCCAATTGATAAATGGGCAAGAGACATGAATAGGCAATTTTCAGATAAAGAAATCAAAAGTATCAATAAGCACATGAGAAAGTGTTCCAAATCTCTAATAATTAGAGAAATGCAAATCAAAACAACTCTGAGGTATCACCTCACACCTAGCAGATTGGCTAAAATGAAAGAAGGGGAGAGTAATGAATGTTGGAGGGGATGTGGCAAAATCGGGACATTGATGCATTGCTGGTGGAGTTGTGAAATGATCCAGCCATTCTGGCTGGCAATTTGGAATCACGCTCAAAGGGCTATAAAAGAATGCCTGCCCTTTGATCCAGCCATACCATTGCTGGGTTTGTACCCCAAAGAGATCATAGATAAACAGACTTGTACGAAAATATTTATAGCTGCGTTTTTTGTAGTGGCAAAAAACTGGAAAATGAGGGTATGTCCTTCAATTGGGGAATGGCTGAACAAATTGTGGTATATGCTGGTGATGGAATACTATTGTGCTAAAAGGAATAATAAACTGGAGGAATTCCAGGTGAACTGGAAAGACCTCCGGAAACAGATGCAGAGTGAAAGGAGCAGAGCCAGAAGAACATTGTACACAGAGACTTATACACTGTGGTAAAATCAAATGTAATGGGCTCCTGTACCAGCAGCAATGCAATGACACAGGACAGCTCTGAGGGATTTATGGTAAAGATGCTACCCACATTCAGAGGAAGGACTGTAGGAGAGGAAACATAGAAGATAAACAATTGCTCGAATGCATGGGCTGAGGCGGACATGAATGGGAAATAGACCCTGAACAAGGACACATGTTACAACCAGTGGAAATGTGCATTGGCCATGGGTGGGGGAGAGGGGGTGGTGAAGGGGAAAGTAGGGGCATAAAGTATGTAAACAGATTAAAAACGAATATTAATAAATGTCTAATAAAAAAGCAAAATAGAAACAATCATCAATAAAGTATGGACAGTTATATGCTAACAAAGCTGAGAATACAACAGAAATAATCAGTAAACATTTATTAAGCACCTAGTATGCACCAGGCACTGGGATAAATCCTGGAGATACAAACAAGAAGCCAAAGCCAGTTCCATCCCTCAAGGTGCTTATCATTTAATGGGGGAAACAATGTGAAAATAAACATATACAAAGGAAATTATACTTTCTTTTTCAGTCATGTCCTGCTCTTCATGACCACATCTGAGGTTTTCTTGTCAAAGGTACTTGAGTGATTTGCCATTTTCTTCTTCAGCTCATTTTACAGATTAACAAACAGGCAAACAGGGTGAAGTGACAGGGGCCACCCAGATAGTGTCTGAGGCAGGATTTGAACTCAGGTTTTCCTTACTCCAGTCCTGCTACTTACCCTCAGGGCCACCTCACTGTCCATCTAGAACCAAGAGGGTTTTAATTTGGAGTTAAGGAAATCCAAAGAAGTCAGTAGTCAAAGAGGAGGAGAGAGCACATTCCAAGCATTTGGGAGAGGCAGAGAGGATGTCTGGAGTTGCTCAGTGGAATATCTTGTTCATAGAACAGTCAGGAGGCCAGAGTGCCTGGGTCTGTGCTGAGGAGGAGTGTAAGAAGACGGGATGAAGAGGAGGTGGCAGATACGGGAGGGTTTTTAATGCCAAACAGAACATTTTGTATTTGACACTGGAGGCCACAGAGAACCCCAGGAGATTATTGAATAGGCAGATGAGATGGTCACTTTTCTGGAAAATCACTTGGGTGGATGAATAGGGGACAGACTAGAGTGGGGAGAGATTTTGGGCAGACAGAGGCCCCAGCAGCTATTGCCTCCATCCAGGCATAAGGCGATGGGGCCTTTCACAAAATTGTTAGCCACATCAGAGGAGAGGCGGGGACGTATTCCAGAGATGCTGTAAAGGTGAAATCAAAGGCTTTGGCAACAGCTTGGACTTGGGTAGCGTGAAGGAGTCCACCTCATCACTACTCTCTACTTCTCTGATTAGAGAGTGAGACCCTGAGTTCCAAACCTCTATTTAAGGAGAAAGTTCATAGCACAGACATCTCATTTCTCATCTGGATGCTCCACTCAGGGACTTCTCTGATTTCTCCACCCTGCCTCAAGTTGGGTACTTCCCTCCCTATCTTTCAGCTTCCTTTCAATTCCCCCCCTCACTAGATTATAAGCTCCTAAAGTGCAGAGACTTCCTTTTTTCATAGTTGAATCTCCAGCACTCAGCACAGCACCTGGCTCTTATATAAAGTAAAGTGAGTAGAACCAGGAGAATATTATACATAGTAATCACAATATTGTATGATGGTGAATAGAAGCTATTTTGAGCAATACAAAGATCTAAGACAATTCCTTTTTCTGAGAAACTGGCCATTAATTTTTTCAGTTATGATGATTGAGTATTTTCCTCTATTCTATTTCCTCTTCTTGTTCTTCTCTCCCTCTCTCTGTCTGTCTCTTTCTCTCTCCTCCTCCTCTTCCTTGTCCTCCCTCTCCTCCCCCATCCCTTCTCCAAAGTGTTTTGCTGCTGACCACAGCCTCCCCAGTCTACCCTTCCTTGTATCAACTGTCCCTTTCTCTGACTCTCCTCCCTTCCTACTCCTGTAAGGTAATATAGATTTCTATACACAAGTGAATGTTATTTCCTCTTTGAGCCAGTAAGAAAAGAATAAGATTCCATCATGTTCACCCTCTCTATCTTCTGCTCCACTATAAATTCTCTTTTGCATCTCTTTTGTGTGAGATGACTGACCCCACTCTACTTCTCCCTTCTCTTTCTTCCCAGGGCATCCCTCTTTCTCACTCCTTGTTGTTGTTGCGATGGAGCCCTTTCAGGCCTGTCGAGTCTTTGTGATCCCATTTATGGTGTTCTTGACAAGACCCTGCAGTGCTGGTCATGTCCTTCTGCAGCTCATTTGACAGATGAGGAACTGAGGCGGACAGGAAGGAAAGACTTGGCCAGTGTCACACAGTTACTAAGTATCTGAGACCAGATTTGAATTCAGGAATATGAATCTTCCTGACTCCAGGCCTGGCACTTTAGCCCTTCATTTTCCTTTTTAGTTCATCATCCCATCATAGTCAACTCACACTCCTCCTCTCTGTCTGTGGATAGTCGTTTTATCTGCCCTCATGATGATAAAGTTCTTAGAACCTACAATGCCAGGATGTTCGTACTCTTATTTTCAGAGCTAGCTATAGGATTTCCATTCTTCCAGGATCGTATACTCTAAGGAGATATAATTACTGGTCCCTTGGCCTATGCTGCCAGCTGTGAGTAAGCACAAGCACTCTTTTCCATCTTGGAAATATGACCATCACCCCTACTTCTTCCTTATAGAGTGCTGCACCAAGTGCCTACAAAGTGTCTCTTGTTACCTTCTGACTAGCCCTTTGACCCCTTTACTACCTTTGGGCTCAGAGCTCTGGAAAATGCTAAAACCAGTTCAGTACCCCCCCCCCCCCCGTCATGTGGCTGACCTGGAAAGAGCTGCATGAACTGATGCAGAGCAAAAGGAGCAGAGCCATAGACCATCCATTTGGACACCAATTATATGTAATGTGGAGGTAAAGTGAGTTGCTTAAATTTACATAGTAAGCAGCAGATGAATGAATCAAATTCGGGGGTCTGGGTCCATGCCCAGAGCTTCCTCCACTGTGAGTGCAAGTGCACAAGCACATCTATTCTATTGATAACTCTCCACTTGGGGTAATACATCTATTTAGGGCCATCAATGTCAGGGGAGTTTCCTTTAAGAACTCTTGAATCACAATCTAAGACCTGGAAGGAGTCTAAAAAATCATCAAGAAATTACTGGAGCCTGAACTAGGAATTCTAGTATTGGGAGAAATTCACTTGAGAGAAGAGAGAGGAGTGAGCTGCTGGTGCATCCTGAGGTCACTAGTTGGGAACCCAGGGGTAGTAGTGCGCTTTGTTGATCCTGGGCATCTCAGATGGCTTGGGTTCCCATCCCCATTCAAATGATATGTTTGAGTAAACTGGTAAAGTGGGCAAAGCACTGAATTTGAGGCCAGGAAAATCGGAGTTCAGAATCCTTCAGAAAGCCAGTGTTGTTATTATCATAATTATTATTTTACTAGAGCAGGTGATGTATCGGTGATAGTGACTCTCAGGTATGGGATGGTACAGGGTCAGGGGGAGCCATAGAGGCATGATAGAGAGGCAAAGGACCATAAGGATGTAGGGGCAGGGGCGCTGAATCCTAACTCCCCGTGGATGCTGAAGCCATGTGGCAAAGCTCAAGTCTCCCCAGCTTATATGTCTCCACGAAGTACACTGAATAGGAACGCCCTAAACAATGGGCTCAATCCCTTTTCAGGCAGTCCCTTCAAAAACATCTTCAGGAATCAAGAGCTCATGGTCTTGCCAGCTAGTGTGAAACTTTTGAACAGCTCTGACTGGCAGGAAGGTATTCCTTATATCAAACTGAGATCTATCCCTTCTACTTCCGCTACTTGTTCCTAATTTTTCTGTCTATGACCAGGCAAAATCCAATTAAATTTCCTGATATATGATACTCTCTTAAGTAGTTTAAAACAGTCACTGTGTCCCTTGTCCTTCCCAATTAAACATTTCCAGAATATTCAAATAATTCTCATTTGTCAGGGATTTGAGGTTTCCTCTCACCCTCATTTTTACTGTCACCAAAGTCTTCTTCTTGCCAAAACTTGTAATTATATACGTTTGAGAAATAGTGCAAATATAATGGCATTTCAGGCTCTTTTTACAGATTTGTAAATGAGTTTTCCATTTATTGTTAAACACTGATGTCACGTGTAAAGACACTCTTCCTCTCTGGATGCATTTCAGCTTTGCAAACCATATGACATTAAGGATGCATTAGCAATGTTTACTGATAAAATATTTTATTCTCTAGACTGAATACAACATTCCAGTTGTAGTCTGATCATAGAGGGGTTCAAATGTACACTCTGCCTTTGTTAATGCAGCCAAAGATTGTATTCAGTTTTTTGCTCAATAAAACCCCAATCTATGGTCTGGACATTCTTACCACTCTTCTATCAGTCACTCAGTCATTCAATAAGCAATGTCCACAATTGGTCAAGAAAAGGGAACAAGCATTTATTAGTCAGCAATTATTATGTGACAGGGATTGTGCTAAACATTTTACAAATATTCTCATTTTATCTTTACAACAACCCTGGGAAGTAAGTACTGCTATTATCCCCATTTTGCAGTGGAGGAAACTGAAGTAGACAGAGGTTAAATGCTTTGTCTAAGACCTTTTAGCTATCAAGTATCTTAAGCATAATTTGAACTCCAGGCCTCATGATTCTAAGTCTTTGCTTTAACCACCGAATTACCTAAATACCTTATATAAATAATACTAGTTTAGACCTCAGCATCCCCTGAACTAACGGGGTCCTCTGAGTCATCCCATCTCAGAACCCTCCTTCAAATGAGGCCAGGAAAGGATGAAGACAAGAAACAGAGGTGCCACGTACTTAACAACCCATGGTGGCTGGGAGAAAGTTTTACCAGCTTGAGCCTCTTTCTGTCTGCAAGTTCAAAGCCAACCTCCTCACTCAGAGCCACTAAAGAAGACTCTGGAGTGTGAACCAATCAGCCAGTCATTCTGTAGACATACGTGGTTCAAGGGCAACAGCACCTGAGTCATTAGACCTTCTGTCTTGGCAGAAAGACAGGCTTCAGAGGAGCATTACATATTGCTGTGATCAAGTCCCCCCCGGACAGCAGGGAAAACCCGAGCTTCTGAGTTGTTCTTGAGCTTCTTAGTTTTAGCATAGTTACTGTGTGATATAAGAGGGTGAGTATTGATGAAGTATGAGGTGTTTATCTGGACCCCTCAATCAATATTTATCAATGGGCCAAAGTATTTAGTACCTCACCCCCCCCCCCCCCCCCACTGAGGAAATCTATGAAGGTATAATTCTCAAGGGGGCTCTCTAAATCAGGTAGTCTATAGTGGGGATGTGAGGGAAGATATTGGGATTCTATTGAGACCCCAGTGGTCTGGGTCCAATCTTCACAGCCACTAATATTGGGACACGCCTCCAACTCCTCAGTTCAAAAGAATTTTTTCCCTTCAAGATGGAGTTGGTAGTACCTTCCTCTTAGCCACCCAACAGTCACCTTCCCTTCAAGATAGTAGCACCAATCTACAACTAATAAAACCAATATGGGTTTATTATAGGGAAAAAGGAATTCAGAACACAAGGGAAAAGGTTATTTGGGATTTTGAGGAAGGAGGGAACAGGGATGACTTCTCTGACCACTATGAACTCATCAACAAGAGGGCAATATTGGACTTCTTCTGTATCTTGGTCTCAGATATTGACTCTCTCTCCTCACAATCTCCTAAACTTTATCACTAACTAACATACAGGGGAATAACAGGAATGAAAAGGAACAAGCTTGATCAAGGAGGGGACCCTAAGTGCCCGCTCCCACTGAAGTCCAGGCATAATGGCCAATATTGAACACAACTGTCTCAGTTTCTTCTTCGATGGTAATGAAGTCTGTAGAATGGTTTTAGCCATGGTAATCTCCAAAATGCCACTGAATTGTAGGTTCAGAAGAGCTAATTTCTCCCCAAACCTCCCAATCCACCTCCACACCTCCCTCCCTAGAGAGAGAGTCCAGAGGCTGGCAGCTGGAAAACTCCACTCAAACCCACTTCCACTGGCCCCTCCTAAATGTTCCACGGGACCAGTTCCAATTCTATTTATTGATTCCTTAACTTGCTCCAATCCACCTTTTACAGTCATGAATGTGGGAAGGAGGGGCAACAGGAGAGTAAAGTGAGAATGATCCAAGGGAAGTCCATTGGGTGCCAGGATTAGAAGAGCCCTGTGGAAGCTCTAGTTATTCTCTCCCTCCCACGACCATAAGTCATGTGTCAATTGGCCAATCTCGAGGCCAAGGTTCTGGGTAGCAACACAGGAAAGACTGATTTCAATTTATTGCAGGTAGATTTGCCCAAAACCTTGCTCTAGATTTTCCAGCTAAGAGAATATAAGAATTACTCTATGGTAGAGGGTGGAGAGCCTCAGAGATTCCTAGAGAACTTCCTTCTAAGCCTTTCTACATCTTGGAAGAGTATTTTGAAGCTCAGCAGGTATCTTTTTTATCATAATCAGCTCAGTGGATGCAGGAAGCCTGGTTACCTCCATGGTCTTCTTGTGTAATGAATGCATTTGGGGCTTTTGGGGGTGCCTTCATGCATGAGATGCACAGTAAAGTTCTCAAGATATTGGGGTCACCACAGCCTGGGGAAGTGGGCAGGGATTGGCCTGGGATATGAGTCATTGGCAGGAGTGTCTGCAGAAGAAACCTTTGGAGTCCTTTTGTGCACATTGGCTCATCTCTGTGTCAGAGATCATAAGAACCCAAAAATCAGGGACAAAAGGATTGTGAAATGGAGAAGTTATTTACTGGAAGTGTATCTAGCCAAGAGAAGATCCCATTCATGAAAAGGAATGATTCCTATCTGGTACTGGCCATGAAATCGGAATAGATTAATGGGCCAGAATACACATACACCAAACAATTGTAAAAGATTATTGCCTCCTTGTTTTTGAGAAAGGGAAAGTTCCAGGTTTTGGGATAAGAATAAGAATTCACTATTTGAGAAAAATTGGGGAGAAAACTGGAATATAGTTTGGCAGACACTAGCTATAGATCAGTATCTTACTTAACTTTTTACAGTAACTAACTTAACTTACTTAACATTTACCAAGACAAGTTCAAAGTGGACACATGACCTAGGCATAAAGGGAGATATGGAAAAAATTAAGAGAACAGGAAACATAGTATATGTCAGATTTATGGGCAGGTGTAGAATTTACAAATAAACAAGAAAATAAAGTATTGTGAAAGAAATGGATAATTTTGAATACATTGAATTGAAGGGGTTTTTGTACAAATAAATGAAGCCAAGATTAGAAGGAAAGCAAATTTGGGGAAAAACATTTTATAGACATTTTCTCAGATAGAGATTTTGTATCTAAAAAACAGAATAAACCAAGTAGAAAAATAGGCATGAAAAGCCATTGAAGAGTCCTCCTTAAATAGCAGAATTGGCTCAGTGCAAAAAATGTATAAAAAATTCACCAACAATCATTCCTAGAAGATAAACCTGATTCTATACCCAGCTCAGGTTGAGGTAAAGTAGTAGAAGAAAACTATGCCCAAATATCATTAATGGATATTGATTCAAAACTATTAAATCAAACCTTACCTATGACAACTGTTCCTGCTAACATGTTTTCTTAGAAGTATTCCAGGTCCACTCTGGATGTAGGAAATCCTGAGGGCTTCTTTCTAGACATCATTGCCCAGTATAAGGGCTCTGTTCACAGTCACAAGACATAGTGACTGAGTAAATGATGGATTAGACAAGTGGAGAGTAGAGAAGGATCCTATATCACCTTCTGAGGGGCCTGGTCTTCTGTGAAATATAACCTTCAAAGGATCTTCAGCCTCTATGGATTTATAACAGATGTAGTCAGTCTTGTTCTCCATATGAAGGCCAGAGAGGGAAACAGAAGCAAGATTGGCCATGTCTTTGAGGACCTCCAGGGGCGGGATGTTATTGAAACTATTGCACATGCTGGTTACCAATCCCAAAATTGTCTCCAGTTAACTTAGAAACTCCAACATCCAAAGTGACCGAATCAAAAGTTTGTGACCAAGTATTTAGAAAACAAGACCCAGTGACTAATGAGTCTGGGATGGGGAATCTCATCTCTTTCCCTGGGCTGGGGGAAGGGGGAGGGAGCCACTAGTTATTTAATTATTATGAGCCTTTTGCTTGATGACTATGTCTAATCCAAGGAGAATCGGACCACCAAAGAACAGAGTTTTTGACCTGCAAAGTGCAAAATGAGCACATAAAAGGGAAGAGACCAAACTAATCCTACAGGGATTGATGACATTCTACGCAAAGACTTGATCCTGTGTGAGACTCGAGGTTGTGTCGCTTAGAATATGTTAAGACGTAGGACTTCCTTGTACCACACTCTATATCAACACTCAACATAGATTGTTCTGGCTCCATTATCTCTGAAAGTGAAGAAAAGGCTTGCACTGGGAAATGCTATTTCCCATTTTTCTTGAGATCTATTCTCTTTTTTTAAAATTTCTTTCATGATGTGACAACTTACTGTAGTCCAGGCTGCTAAATTGGGTTAGTGAGTGATTGTTGTTGCAAAGCTTATGGGACATAGATTGCTAACAAGAACTGTTGTGATTTGTGAATTTTTTTTCTTTTTCCTAGAATTTTTTCCTTTCACATTTTTTAATATCCTATATTTCCCTCAGAGCTTATTTTCTTTTTTTCCTTTTTGTTTTTCTTTGGACTCTTTGATGTTTTGATAATTGATTCATATACCTTATGCCTTGACCATATATTCCTGTGTGATTCCCATGTGTATCCCTGTATTTTCCTCAGGGGGGAATGTAAAGTTATTCTCCTCAGGGGGGATTATGTTATTGCTGTGAATTTGGACTTAAATTTGACCCTCATTTAGAGCAAAAGACTGCCTCCCAGAATCCAGAAGGCACCATGAAGATGCCTGCAGAGACAACACATTGCACCAGAAGATCCAGAATGAACTTCGAGACATGGCAAATTTGAACTTTGGGGGGTTGAATGTATTTATTTTGAATGGACACTTTTATGCCAGAAAGGGGACTGCCCCCTAAATGGCCTTTTGTCAATGCACCAAACATTGGTTTTGTTCTTTCTCCCCTTCATTTCCCTTTTATCTCCTAACTATTATAAACTTTAATTTGATTATGTTTTCATGATCCATTGGGGAGACTTGTCTCCCAAAGGATCACAGGGGGGAATGTAAAGTTGAAAAGACCTTATACCCCTTTAAACTACATTACCCAAACTCCCTTTCACCATACCCATAATTCCTTAAGCCTTTTTCTATTGGTAGTTGGTTTTTGCGGGCTGTATTGAATTGGGGTTTTAGTGTGATCATAGGGTCTTTTTGGCATTGGAGGCGGTGTGGTGAAGGTTGAGTTGGGATTCTTTCCCTGCATTTTAATAAATCCTTATAAATATACTTTGGAGGCATTGAATATTAATTTTAAAACTTACAGTAGTAAGCTTAGCTACTCTCTACCTCTTCCTTACATTTCCCTCTCTTTACTATCACTACATCCAGGTAATAAAAATAATTTTAAAAAGCTACTAGCCCCCTCATAATTTAATTTTAACTATTACAACTGGTTACATTGGATTCGTTTGTGTGAAAAATCTTTTTTTATTTTATATAATTAAGTTTATTCATTTTACATCTGGTAATATTCTCTCTCTTGCTTGGTCATCCATTCTTTTTTTCTCTAAAGATCTGACAGATAAACTACTCAATGTTTCTCTAATTTACTCTCAATAGCTCCCTATATTTTTAAATCCTATATCTGTTCTGATCTTATCTGGGTGTAGGATATGAGATATTGGTCTAAAACTAGTTTCTGCCATACTGTTTTCCAGTTTTCCCAGGAGATTCTGTCAAATACTGAGTTCTTATTCCACAAGCTGGGATCTTTGGGTATATAAAACACTAGAGTACTGAGGTCATTTACCACTAGATTGTTTCATTGATTCACCCTTGTACTTCTTAGCCAAGACCAGATCTTTTGATGATTAGAATTTGCTAGTGTAAGTGTTAAAATTAATGGTTTGGCTAAATATATGAAAATTATAAATCTTTTTATATTTTATTTATAAAGTAGAGAAATACAGAAGGGTAGAAAAGACATTAACCTATCTAACTAACTATTGTTCCAGTGCTTGGCTCAGCCAGAACTTGTTAACCTTCAATCAGAATTAAGGGAAAACCAGGTATCCACTCATCCAAGACAATGACTGGAGCTGAAGGTGACTCCTGAGGCCTACTTTCTTCTTTGAACTGACCTTCTTCTTGAAGCCAACTTCCTTCTTGGAGTTCACTCTCTTCTACAATCCTTCACCAGACCTCATTTACCGGACTGCCTTCATGGCTTTTATGGTGGTTTCCTGTACCTGCCCCTTTTCACAAGGGCCAATCACAGCTTCCAAATTGTCCACGTTCTCACCTTTGGAATCACACCGTTCTGAGTGTGTGAACTCTTAAGTTTCTGGCTTGTTCTCACCTAGCATCAAGTAAAGTGTGAAATTACTAAGTGGTTTATGAACCCCCTAAGTGGTTTATGAACTCCTACACCTAGTTCAAGCTTGTGTTGATTCAAAGTTATTTGCCAACTAAAGTGCTAACTCCAACTAGGCAAAGAGAACAAAGGATTCCATTTTCACAAGTGTGAACTCAAAGAGAACCAAGAATTCCCTTTCACACTAGGACAATTTAAGATCTGGTACTCCTAGGGCACCATCCTTCATATTTTTCACTAATTCCCTGTGTGTTCTTGGACTCTTGTTCTTCCAGATGAATTTTATTATCATTATTTTTAGTTCTATGAGATTTTATTGGAGGTTGGATTGATGTGGCACAGAAGAAATAAACTGAGGTAGATTTGTCATTTTCATTATATTAATGTTTTTCCCAATTGTTTAGATCTAACTTTATTTGTGTGAAAAGTGTTTTGTAATTGTGTTCATACAATCCCCGTTTGTTGTGGCAAGTCAATTCCCAAGTATTATATATTGCCTGGAGCAGTGATGGGCAAACTACAGCCGTGGGCCAGATGGGGCCCCCTGAAATGTTCTATTTGGCCCACACACATTATTCCTAATTTGATGACTACAATGAGTAGGATACAATACAATGAAACTTCAAAAGAGTTGCCTTAGAAACAGACTGACAGATGAGTATTTCCTTTCCTTTGGCCCCCTCTTTAAAAAGTTTGCTCATCACTGGTCTGGAGTGATTTTGAATGAAATTTCCCTATCAAAATCTTGCTGCTCAACTTTACTGGGAATATATAGAAATGCAGATGATTTCTTTGGGCTTATTTTGTATCCTGCAACTTTGCTAAAATTATTTCTTTCAATGAGTGTTTTAGTTGATTCTCTAAGTATACCATCATATGATCTGCAGTGATCATTTATCATCATCATTGCTACCTTAACTTCCTCAATTTCTTTCTCTACTTTTATTGCTGAAGCTAAAATTTTGATATAATATTGATAGTGAGAATGGACAGCATTACTTCATTCTTTATTGGGAAGGCTTCTAACTTGTCCCCATTGCAGATGATACTCATTGATGGTTTTAAATAGATACTACATGTTATTATAAGGAAAGTTCCATTTATTCCTCTAATTGCTAGTTGTTATGTTTTTTAAACACTTACCTTGTCTTAGAATCAATACGGTGTATTGGTCCTGGCATAAGAATGTTAAGGTATAGGCAACTGAGGGTTAAGTGACTTGCCCTAGGTCACACAGGTAGAAAGTGTCCGAGGCTAGATTTGACCTCCCATCTCTGGGCCTAGCTCTCAATCCACTGATTGGTCTCCCAGCTGCCCCCTTGCTAGTGTTTTTTCACAGGAATGGTGGTTTTGATTTGTCAAAGGCTTTCCCTATATCTATTGAAGTAATTGTGATTTCTTAGTTTTGTAAGAATTTAAATGTAGGTTTTATGCAATATATGAGAATTCTAAAGTAATATTGTGACTGCTGATTTAAAAATATTATAGCTTAAGTCAAGATGAATTTTAACAGCTTTATTTACAAAGAATTGTAAAGAGTGAAAGTGGAAAAATGTAGATAAAGACAGAAAATACTGCTTAGCTACAAATACCCTAAGTTTAATCCTAATGTCTTTAGATTGCAAATGTGAATCTGAGAGCAAATCTTACCAGAATCCAAAGTCCTAATTAGGAAGCTAAAATCAGAAGAACCAGAAGATGCTGAAGAATCTGCTGCTCACAAGGCTAAGACCACTCAGAATTTCACCAGAACTTATGCTGAAGGGGGTGTCCCATCAAAGCACAAATGAAAAAAGGTCTCCTCACTGAACAACCAAGGAAGGAATCACTCCACTCACCACTGGAAGCCAAGGCAGGATCCAGGAAAAGTCTCCTCCAGCCCAGCTCACTAATAGAGAGCCTGACTAAATCCTTGAGCTGGCATTTTAAGTTTTCTCATTGTCACTTCCAGCTTCTCCCCCACTTTGTGAGAACCAATGAGTCTTTCAATTTGCCTAGCTCTGCCCAAAGTGGGCAGTGACCTTTGGAGATGTGAGCTTACTCTAGAGACTTGAGAACTGTGATAATTAGATTAAGTCTACACTGCCCAGCTTTACATTTAATCACCGAAGGTGAGAGCACCTCCAATTTTGGGAGGTCTGTAACCCACATGTCCTAGAGTGGGTGACGAAATCAGAATCAACTGACTGCCCCCTAGGCAGTCCTATGAGAAGCATCTATTATGATTGGACACACAAACTAGGAGGGAGGCACAGGAAGTGACACATAAGTAACCCCTTTAAAAGAGAGTTGAGTCAGGCTTCTAGCTTTTCTGGTCCATGGAGGAGTGCTGGCTGGAATGCTGAGACCTTGGTGATATTGCTTTCAATAACTTTTTTAGAAGTCCACATGGTGAGCTTAAAGACTGAATCTTCCTGAATTTCTCTTAAGGAACTGCCCTTTAATAGAGATTCTATGAATGAAGCTGCTTCATTCACCTCTGGGCCTCTGATTCTCGGCTGAAGGTTAATTAGATCTACCTGGATTACTTAGAGGATCGTAGTAATTTACCTACTGTGTTAGATTCTTATTCCTTATTTCTTCTAACTTTTCTTAATTGTAAATAAACTTCCATAAAGTCAATTTTGACTTGAGATTATTCCTAATTGAGGACTGATAATAGTTCAATCCTCTGGTGACCACCTTCTAATATATTCTACCAAACCCCCCCCCCTTACAGAACTCTTACTTAGTGTCAAGTAGGGATACTTTAAGTTCTTGCTATGTTTAGCTAAAGATAGACAAAGGAAGAGCTAATACTATCTTCACAGTTTTGTTGTTGATATGGTCAATTATGCTGATAGTTTTCATAATATGAAACCAGTTTAGCATTCCCTATGTGAATTCCACTTGGTCATAGATAATAATCCTTGTGATGGATTGCTGTAGTTTCTTTCCTAGTGTTCATTATTTAATGTTTCAGCAATTATAGTCATTAAGGAAATTGGTCTATAATTTTTGGTTTTCCCATTTTAGATATCAATACCATATTAAGGTTCCTCAACAGTGTGGATTCTCTGAGGATAAGCAAGACTGGGGTGCTGATTAAATGCCTTTCAATATTTCTTGCATCCCTAAGCTTTCTCCACAGTGTGGACTCTCTGATGTGCAGCCAAACTGGAGGTATGATGGAATTTGCTTCCACAATGCCTCCACTCCTAAGGTTTATCACGTGTGGATTCTCTGATGATAAGCCAGACCAGAATTACTTGTGAATGTCTTTCCACACTGCTTGCATTCATAAGGTTTCTCCCCAGTGTGGCTTCTCTGATGATAAGCCAGACCGGAATTACTTGTGAATGTCTTTCCACATTCCTTGCATTTATAAGGTCTCTCCCCAGTGTGCATTCTCTGATGGACAGCAAGATGGGAGTTAATTGTGAATGTCTTTCCACACTGCTTGCATTCGTATGGTTTCTCCCCAGTGTGCATTCTCTGATGGACAAAAAGATTGGAGCTCTGACGGAATGTCTTTCCACATTCCTTGCACTTATAAGGTTTCTCCCCAGTATGCATTCTCTGATGGACAGTAAGACCGGATCCCTGAGTGAATGTCTTTCCACATTGCTTGCATTCATAAGATTTCTCCCCAGTGTGGATTCTCTGATGCCCAGCAAGGCTGGAGCTCTGACGGAATGTCTTTCCACATTGCTTGCATTCATAAGGCTTCTCCCCAGTGTGCATTCTTTGATGCCCAGTAAGACTGGAATTATTTATGAATGTCTTTCCACATTGCTTGCATTCATAAGGTTTCTCCCCAGTGTGTATTCTCTGATGATAAGCCAGACCAGATTTACTTGTGAATGTCTTTCCACATTGCTTGCATTCAGGTTTATCTTCAGTGTGGATTCTCTGATGATAAGCTAGACTGGAGCTCTGACGGAATGTCTTTCCACACTGCTTGCATTCAAAAGATTTCTCCCCAGTGTGAATTCTCTGATGGACAAAAAGATTGGAGCTCTGATGGAATGTCTTTCCACATTGCTTGCATTCAAAAGATTTCTCCCCAGTGTGGATTCTTTGATGTACAAAAAGATTAGAGCTCAAACTGAATGTTTTTCCACATTGCTTGCATTCATAAGGTTTCTCCCCAGTGTGGATTCTCTGATGACAAGCCAGACTGGAGCCATGACGGAATGTCTTTCCACATTGCTTGCATTCATAAGGTTTCTCTCCAGTGTGGATTCTCCAATGATAAGCGAGACTGGAGCTCTGACGGAATGTTTTTCCACATTGCTTGCATTCATAAGGTTTCTCACCAGTGTGGATTCTCCAGTGATAAACCAGATTAGAGCTACTTGTGAATGTGTTTCCACATTGCTTGCATTCAAAAGGTTTCTCCCCAGTGTGGATTCTCTGATGGACAGCAAGACTGGAGCTACTTGTGAATGTCTTTCCACATTGTTTGCATTCATAAGGTTTCTCTCCAGTGTGCATTCTCTGATGTCCAGCAAGACTGGCCATGTGCATACAAGTCTTTCTACACTGATTACTTTCACTTGATTTTTCCTCAGTTTGCATTCTTTGATGTTCAATATGAGATGAATGTTGAGATGCAACACAGAATTCTCTGAAAGCAAAGTTATTGGGATCATCACTTACGAATCTTTGTAGGTCCATTTCTTCCACAGGGCTCATCTCTGTTGGATTCGCCTTCATTTCAGTTCTGATCTTTCCTTCTAAAAGAAACAAACAGTAAAACATACATATAGAGTGATATATACACACATATAACTATCTCCTTTCTTCAACTGTCAGAACATAAACTGATTTATATCCTATTTCCTCATGTAAGAAATCTTCCAACTTAAATGGGCACAATTCATCGTTTGAAAATGCCATTACCTCAAAGCTAAAGAACAATTTAAATACCAAGGAGACTCCCATATAATCTCATTGGCTCTTCATAACAAATCTGGGGTTTTGGTCAGGCTAGCTTTATTACATTCCTAACTCAGACTATGACCTCAGAAAGAGTGATTTGACCTTGAAATCCTGGCAGCTGAAACGAAATCTTGTCACTAGGCATGCTCTATCCACAGTAATAGACAATTCACTTTCAATCTTTTTGCTTTCCTTTTTATTCTAGACATTCAATCCTCAATCCTCTTTTCCTAGGTATGACACTACTGGGTGCATGTAGACTAAATATTCCACTTATTTCATCTAGCTTCTCTGTAAGCATTATGTAATTCCTGTTGTGATTGGTTTCAACATTTTTTTTGTTCCAGTATGAGATAAGATGAAGAAATTCAGTACTTTTTTGCATTTATCAAAGAAAAAATTTTGTTCTGTTCCCTAGTCCTTGAGAGTAGCCATTACTTTTCTTTAAATGCCTCTTTTCAATAAAATGAAATTCTTCTACTAAATACAATTTAAACAAAAATATGGCATTTCCCATGTTTACAAATGTCTCATATATTGAGTCCATGATCCTTTTGTAAGGTATAGAAATTGAACAGATCTATATATTTCTATAGATGTGTATATATATATATATAGTTAAATTGTTACAAAGTTTTGATTAGTATAGCAATTTGATTTTGAGTTTTAATGTAGTTAGTTTTGGTTTTCTGAATTAGGGATAGGATAAGATCATAGCATAGTAAACAGTTTCTTCTGAAATGTTCAAATAGGATTTGTAAAATGTAGTTTGTGTGAGTTTTGAATAGTTATTATTTTAGATAGACTTT
This sequence comes from Gracilinanus agilis, assembly GCF_016433145.1. Classification (NCBI taxonomy): domain Eukaryota; kingdom Metazoa; phylum Chordata; class Mammalia; order Didelphimorphia; family Didelphidae; genus Gracilinanus; species Gracilinanus agilis. The sequence goes on along the minus strand of NC_058130.1, from coordinate 796,152,315 downwards.
AGTTTTTATAAAACATAAGTTGTTTTTTGTAACTATTATTTCAAATGCTTTTCAAAAGTTTGTTATTTTGTAATTGTATGTTTTGCACTTGCATTTGTGCAAGTGTTTTCATTATTTGTTTTTCATTGAAATTTTCTTTTCTTTGAATTATATCTCTTGTACAGATTAGCATAGATAGGTGTAGCAATAAGAATACAATAAGATAAGAGTAAGATTAAGACTTTTATTGAAAAATAATAATAATGTTAGGTATAGCTTTAGTATTACATAGAATAGCGGGCATATAGAAGAAATATTTTTATCTTTCCATATGCTTGAAGGGGGGGAACTATAAGGATGATATAAGAAAAGTATTGTTTTATTAGTTTAGAGATAAGAAGTAGAGAAGCTGGATTGAGAAAGAATTGGAGTTTGAAGCAGAGGTGAAAGAGTGTTAATTTCAAGTGCTGACAGTTTAACCATCTTTATTGACAGTTACTCTCTGTCTAGGTGTGGCAGAGTAATGGCTTGTCTCTGGAAGTTGGTTGAGTCACACACTCAGGGATTCCCTCTCAGGGCTGAAGGAGGTAACATCTTTGCCTCTCTCTGTGTCTGAAAGAAAGACCTGAAGGAGCAGAGTATTTTCTTTTTCCAACCTGGGAAACACTATTGATTATCTATTGCTGTTTAGAGATTGATTTAACTCTGAGAAGACCAAAGAAAAATCCTGGTCTTTAGTTTGGACTCTGAGACTGTTAAGGCTTGTGATAATGAGATTAAATCTACCCTGCCCATCTTTAGATTTAATCACGAAAGGTGAAAACATCTTCACTTGGGAGGTCTGTAACCCAAGGTGTGCTAGTGATTAACAAATTAGAATTTACTGACTGCCTTCTGGGCAGTCCTAAGAAAAGCATCTGTTGTGATTGGACACACAAACTTAGAGGAGGGCACAGGAAGTGACGCAAAAGAGGCCCCCTTAGAAAGAGAATTCAGTGAACTCAGGGCTCTCTTCTGGTTCATGAAAAGGACCTGAAGGACCTCTTCTAGTTTGTGACCAGGACTTGAAGGAGCTCTGGAGCTGGTGAGGCTGTTCTTAAATCTTTCCTTTGGAATTCCATATGGTGAGGGTAAAGACTGAATCTTTCTGAACTTCTCTTAAGGAACTTTCTTTTCATTAGAGACTGTGGCTGAAGCTTTTGCTTTGTTTGCCTCCAACGCCCTTTGGGCCTCTGACTTTCTGGCATTGGGATCAAGGCCGGGTTTCCCTTGGCTGAGGGTTAATTAGATCTACCTGGATTGAACTAGGGGATCAGAACAAATTACCTAGTGTGTTAGATTATCCTATTTTATCCTCTCTCTCATTTCCTTATTTCTTCTTCCTTTCCTCATTTGTAAATAAACTTCCATAGAAGTCATTTTGACTTGAGGTTATTCTTTAATTGAGGATTGATAATTATTCAATTCCCTGGAGACCAACCTTTTAATATTAACTCAGTAAAAGCCCCTTTTTACTCCTTACAGGCTCAGAATCCTAATTTGATTCTTGTTGAGACTCAACCAGCTAGCTTCTGTTATTTTTATAACTTGGAGGCAAAGCTAAGAATTATAAGGATAATTGTATTCGTTTATTAGAATAGTAGAAATTTGGGTTAGTCAGATCAGGAGGATCAGTGTAGCCTATGGACACAGAAGCAGTTCCTTATGGAACCAGGGAGTTTTATTTGGGTGGAGTTAGAATCCCTTAGAATTAGAAATAGTTTTTATCCTTATATATTTTTCAATAAATAGTTTGTTTTTCATAACAAGAGTCTCTTTAGCATTCCTTGCACCTGTCCCTGAAGGGAAGTTTATCTATGAGCTTCATTTCAAATTATCACTGAAGATATTTTTGATTACATGTATCAAAAGTATCTAGTTTAAACCTTTATATTTCCATAGTCTGTGTCCTTTTAATTTGACAGTCTCGTCATTTTATTTTTAGTCCCATTATTATTTTTACAAAGGAAATGGGCAAGAAAGCTTGTACAATTCTCTTCCTATTTCCCACCTTATATAGATACTGGAATTTTCATGATATTCTTCTTAAAAATCCCAATACAAGTAGTGGTGCATTCTTGACGTACCACAGAAATGTGCTAGGACTTTTAAATTAAGACTTGGACAAATCACAGGACCTCTGTTGGTCTCAGGCTCCTCAACTATAACATGGATATAATAATATAAAGTAACTCCTAGGGTTCCTATGATGATCTAATGAGATAATATTTATGAACTGCATGGTACATACTAGGGGCCATATGCAAATGGTGATTTTTATTTTTATCATTAGATTTTGGATTTATTTCCTCCTTTTATTGCTATTCTCCTTAAACTGTCATTCTCTTCACTCCTCTAGTTTCTGATTTCCCTGTTCAATTAAATGCATTTCCATTCCCCAACACTCCTTTCTCCCTGGATCATCTCAAAGTAAGATTGAGGATCTGTTGCTTCTTTCTAAACCACCTCCATGTCTCAGTTCTAAATTGTGAGCTCCAGGACAGCCTAGGCCCTCCAAACACTCTCACTTGATCTTTTTGTCCCCATGAGATACTTACTGTTCAATGTCTGCCCTCAGGTTTAGAGCTAAACTGCTAGAGATGGCCATTTGCAGCGAGTCCTGCCAATGACTTTCCCTTGTTTTCTCTGCTATACTTTCCCTCGGAATCCCCAGTCTGGCTCTCCTGAAATTCCAGGCCAGCTCCCCCCATTAGACCCCTCTAGTGTTCCTTCTCTTCAGAGCCTTCCCTCTCCTGACTGGCTGCCCTGGAGCTGGGATCTAGAGGGCTTTTACAGAACTGTCATCACACTGCTATCTGCTCCTGCAGCGGGTGAGCTCCATGAGGGCAGGGGATGTCCACTGCAGCCCTTTATGTCCCCCATAACTTAGCCCAGGATCCAGCACAGAGCAAGACCTCATACGTGTTTCTAGATACTAAAGAGCTGAGAGGGGATAAGCTCAGCCCTGCAGCACCTGCAGGAGACTTCCAAGCCCTTCAGTCCCAAACACTGACTTCTTAGAGGGTCACAGACTGATCCCATAAAGAGAGCTGATAGGAAATGGAGTCCAACAGCCTCATCTCATAGATAGGGAAACTGAGGTCTAGGGGTTCACTGACTAGCCCAGGGAACCCCTGCTAAAACCTTTGAAAAAGAATTCCAAATCTAGCCCTGGCTTCATCGGTGCACACAGAAGCCTCTGGTCACCCTGGCTCTCCCATACCTCTTTTCCCCTCATTCACCTGGTAAGGATCTCCTCAGGTCTTCCTGCTCCAGCATCCATGGGGCTTCCCTCTGCTCCAAAGAAGAGAGCACGTCTTCTAGGGGAGCAGGAAGCCCTGGGCAAGGGAGAATCAATCAGGTAGGAGGATAGAGAGAAGCTTGTGTCTGAGTTCTCCTTAGGGAAAGGTTGGGGATTCCAGTGACTCCATTCAGAGACTCTGTCCATGGGGTTCCCACAGAAGTCTGCCCTCCCCCCTCAGTGTCTGTAATGCAGGAGCTCAGGGTAGGATGTGCCTGTTACTTTGCTGGGGGACCTGGAATGAGCAATAGGCCCCTCCCTCATCCTGTGCTGGTCCTTTCTGGAAGAAACTCCTAAACTCACACTGGGTCCAAGGGTCAGTGCTCTGGGTCAGTCTGAAGTCCCAGACATAGGGACCTCGAGGGACTGGCTTTTGTCCCATCACCCTGCCTGTTCCGCCCTCCCTGAAACCTCTCTGAACCTCGTGGACTCTTCTCTCAGGGATTCTCTGCCTCCTCTCCTGGGGAACTCAACAGTCCTCATTGGCCCAATGTTGTCTCTTAGTCCATTCATCTTGACAATTACAGAAGAGGGCAAACAGGGCCTGTAGGAGGCTTATGGGGACTTTTGAAAGAGTCTCCTGAGCATTTAAGGTAGGGAGAGAAAGGGGAAGGTCAGTGAACCAATCTGGAACCAAAATGTTAGTTTCTAGGGCATTTTCTTCAGAGAAGACTAGACTCAGTTCATAGTTTTCTGGAAATGAGAGGCAGCTAGAAGGGGAGGTGGCAGGGGCCAGGGATTAGAGGCAGGAAGGCCTGAGTTTACATTTCCCCACAAACAGCTTCCATGTGGGTGCCTCAGAACAAGCCACTTAATCAAATCTATTTCCTCATCTGTAAATGGGGATAATTGTGTCACTGAATTAGGAAGATGAAAGTGTCAGAATATTAAAGAGAAAACCGTTGGCAGAGCCCTGGGCCAAGAGCAAATTGGTACAAATGCTTCATCTGTAAAATGGGAATAATTGTGTCACTGAATTAGGAAGATGAAGGTGAGGAAGAAGTGCCATAAAATTACAAAGAAAAGAGCCCCAGGCCAAGAGCAGGTTGTTATAAATGCTTCCTCCCTTCCCTCCCTTCCTCACTGGCTCTGCTGGAGGCTTAGAGCAATAGGAAGGAAGTGTAAGGACAAACCATTTCTCCTGGGGACATGGAGGAGCTACAAGCTATGAGTGTATGCTGGTTAAAGAGAAAAAGATCCCCATCCTAGCGGAGAAGAGGATGGGAGGAAAACCCTCCTGAACAGTTTTCCCACATGGGTTTGGGAGAGACAATTCCAGGCCAGGGAGAGGTGAGATGGAATCAACTCTGACATTACTTCCACATCTGAGATTCTCCAACACGTATTGTATCTTAGACTTCAGCAGCACCAAAGGGAGCCCCTAAGGTCCCATTACACAATGCAAAGTCCTTTTATAGCAGAAACAGACAGCAGGAGGGCCCTGACCCTGGGGACTTGGCATACCAGACCTTGTCCCTTCCTCATGACTGAAGACTGCTCCTAACCCTGCCTGCTGCTGAGGACAATATTCCCTGAGATGGCAGACTCAAACAGCAGAGAGAGGCTCCTTACCCACAGAGAGCAGGTTCCGGGCATTCTCCAGCATCACCTCCTTGTACAGCTCCTTCTGGGGAGGGGACAAGAGGCGCCACTCCTCCCAGGTAAAGTCCACAGCCACATGCTTGAACGTCACCACCTCCTAGAGCAGCCCAAGGCAGAGAACAGAGGGCTGAAAGTTACATGACAATGAAGAGCCCACCTCTGGTCAGTTACAGGAGGAAACTGACCTACAGATAAGGGAGGGGCCCAAAGGTCCCGCCCCTTGTCAGTGTCAGAGCCAGCACTAGAAGCTGAGTCTGTAAGAGCTCAATGGAGGCTTGAGAGAAGCAGCTCTAGGATGCTCCGGAAGAAAGCTGAGGAGTTTCTAGTGTGTGAAGGGAAATCTCTAGGGGACCTCCAGTGCAGCTTGGATTCCCAGGGCCCCCTTGGGGGGGATGTAGGTGTCAGCCACATGTCTGTTGCTGTGTCCCAGGGCAGCCACTGTCAGTGTGAGAGTCACCAACATGCCAGAGCCCAAGCCATGGAGAGAGGAGCTGGGGAAAGTAAAAGGCATGTGAGGGAAGGAGAGGGGACTTCTGTGCCTCCCCCTGGAATTAATTGGCTCTCTGAGCTTTCCCGATCTCCTGAACTCTGGCAAGCCCAGCCTGAGCAAGCTGAATCCAGATCTAGAAAGGCTGAGAACTCTCTCTCTCTGTGATATTACTAATAAATGCTCATCAATCTGGAAATGAGCCCCCTAATCTATTTTTACTTATAACCCTCTGGATGGCACAAGAAAGGAGAGAGCATGGGGACTCGGGATGCAGTCCAGGTGACCTCTCCTCTGAGAGGGCTGATATGATCTCGGATCATTTACTTATTGATCCTATTTGCCAGTAACTGCTTTTGTCAGGCAACTGCCTGAGTCCTGGTTCTCTGCCTCCTGACTCAGTTCCACATTCAGCCAGCCTGTAACAGATGAAGTGCAGAATCCAGCTTTGGGGCACTTCATCACTGTTCTGGCCTCATTCCAAGGCATTAGCTGAGCTTGGAAGATTCAAGTGAGGCCCAGGGAGTCAGCTCTAGTCATTCTACAACCCCAACCTGTCTCAGAGATGTCTGGGTTGCTGCCCAAAGTCAGGGCCTTGACCTTGCACTGGACTCACACAAGAATCTCTTCTTGGTCTGAGGAACAAAGGAGGGCTGGCTCCTTGTTATTGATTATTCCAATCAGTCACAGTGTCCCTGATTATCCCAGCTCTATAACAAATGGTGACCCTCCATCCTATGATAGATATCACTCAGCTTGTCTGTTCTTTGTTCTGTGCTCTCCCAAACCTATCAAAGGGATCTAGTCTTCTGCGTAGGGTTTGGAGCACTAACAGAGGCAAGGCCCTGGCCCCTTTTATTGACAGGTAGCATTCACCTGCTTGTCTTCCTTGGAGAGCTGCCTCAGCTTACCCTTGGTTTAAATTTCACTGCCAACACTTGCAAATGTGAGTTTCACAATGTTGGACAGAACAGTAGATGTTTACTAAGGAAAAGAAGTCTGTAGTATTTTTAGGAAGAAACCCCAAGGGGAGAGATCATTTGCTTCTTGAAAATCCCGAGCAGCAAAAATGCAGTAGTAAATAACTGAAGACAACAGTAGCAGCAGAAGCACATCAGAGATAGCAGAAAGAAGCTTTTTAAAAAAACTACAGAAAAGGGGCAGCTGGGTAGCTCAGTGGATTGAGAGCCAGGCCTAGAGATGGGAGGTCCTGGGTTCAAATCCGGCCTCAGACACTTCTCAGCTGTGTGACCCTGGGCAAGTCACTTGACCCCCATTGCCTACCCTTACCACTCTTCCACCTATAAGTCAATACACAGAAGTTAAGGGTTTAAAATAAAAAACAAAAAACTACAGAAAAGGAGAAAGGGAGGAAGGAGGAAACCCAGGAGAGCTAAAGCTGAAGACAGAGGGGATCATGGGAAGAATCTTCTGGTGTCCCATCTACTATAGTAGGACCCTTTTTGTGTTGGGCTGCAAGACCACAGGGGAAAAGAGGAGGTAGATACAGAGAAGATGGGGACACATGCAGGACATCTCAAGGACCACAAGCTGTCATTTCCATTCCCTCTACATTCAGCACCTGTTCTGCACTTTTGGGGATTCCTCAAGAGGCAAAAGAAAGTCCTTGCCCTCCAGGAGCTCACAGCCCAGTGGGGGAGACAATTCACAGATACATGGACACAAAGCAAGCTCTGTCTAGGAGAAATGGGGAGGAATGGAAAGAATGAAGGCACTTGTATTATTGGAAATTTGAGGGTCTTTGAACTACATTTCCTATGAGCCCAGTGGCTTACTGTTGGCACGTGATGACATAGACAGGATAAAACTGAAGGGACTAGCTTTTCCTCTCTCTTTGCTTTCTATCACAGCATGGTTGAACCTGGGAACACCAGGCTCCTTAAAACAGCCCAAGCTAGCATGGCACATGGTATTATTTTCTAGTGATTACTAATAATAAATATTAAAAACTATAATATTTTTAAAGTCATCATTATATATTCATTTTAATTTTTACAATTTGGCAACCACCTGAAGTTGGAAAAAGAACTCTCAATTTTTAAAGATAGCCTAGATAAATTTAGCAAAAGTCATGCTTCTCCTGATAGCTCCAGCTGCCTATTCCTACAGCTTCTGTTCTGATCTTTCAATTGCCAGCTGCCTGCCTGCCCCTCCCTAGAACCGGAGCTCCTGTTACTGCTGCTGCTGATCCCTGCCTGGCTGTGCCTGGAGCTATTGTTGCTGCTGCTTGAAGCTGATATTGGAAAGGATAAACCCCCTTATTTTTCATTGTGAACAGCTGAGTGTTTGCTTGCTGCATGCCTTGGAAGCCCGGGAGTGTTTCTCTTGGGCAATAATTAGTCTCCTATTTCAAATAGCTACACCTTTTCTTCCTACCATTCCTTAGTGCACCGGTCTTTGCAATTGATTATCTTGCCTGAGATCCAAGAAAAATTCATCTTCCTACAACCCATGGTCATTTGGGCCTGCAAAATATATCCCATTGGGGATTCCTCCACCTTATGTTCAGCAAGGAATTCTCCCTCACTATGGGAGATCCCAGAGATCCAACAAAAGGAACCTGAATGGGTAAAAAACAAAACAAAACAGCAAAAAACTTCTAAGAGTCTGGAGGTGAAATTTGTAGTCTTTTCAGACTCCATTATTTTTTGAAAGTCTCTATATATTATTGTACTTTGCCGATTATTTGCTTTATGATTTAATTTTGTTTTTTTAAGTTCATATATTAATCTGTTCAGATACACTGAATCATTTTAAACTACTATGGTTTTGGCTATTAGATAAATTCTTTTACATGATTTTATTTATACCTAGTACTAAAGCAAAACATCACTGTGAAAATTCAGTCAACTTACAGAAACCCTTTCACGAGATCATGTTTACTTATGTAGGCATACTTATGCCTATTACACTTAACAGCCCTTTTATTTTTGCCTTTGTTAATTGTCATATATATTATGGATGGACTTCATCAAACTGATTACAACCTATTTTAACAACCTTTACAGAATTTAATGAGCTAAATATCTGAACTGATTTTAAGGAGTCTTCAGAAGCAATTTTTCTGAGTTGCTTGTAACAAGAAATAAAGGGTCCATTGGTAGTTGAAGAGATGTGTGATGGCACTATTTTATTTTCCCACTTCTGCATTTGTTAAAAATGTAACAGATGAAAAATCTGAAGTGATTTTCACTATTTAGTCCTCAGCTCCACATGAAATGGGTGGGATATATTGGAGACAGGTTTGTAAACTGTTACAGTCTCATACCAGAGGGAGCAAAGTGCCCATGAGGCTTACTTATCCTTGTAATGGGTTATAATCTCATCCAGGAGGTGTGAAGGATTTTTCTGGTCTAGTAGCTTTGAAATATTTTTTATAATTCTAATTCTTCAGCCTCTTTGATATTTTAGACCCCCAAAGTTTTTTCATCAGCTCTGTGTTCTCTTTTCTGGGCTCCCCTGCCACATTTGGAAGATGGCAGTAATAGATTTTGTTAAAAATATCTCAGCCAGGGGACAGCTGGGTAGTTCAGTGGATTGAGAGCCAGGCCTAGAGATGGGAGGTCCTAGGTTCAAATCTGGCCTCAGACACTTCCCAGCTGTGTGACCCTGGGCAAGTCACTTGACCCCCCATTGCCTACCCTTACCACTCTTCTGCCTTGGAGCCAATACACAGTATTGACTCCAAGTCGGAAGGTAAGGGTTTAAAAAAAATATCTCAGCCAAGGTTGAAATATTTGCTTTTTCTGTTGAACTTGTGACAAGTATCCATCACTTCATAGATTTTTAAAATATCTCACAGCAAGTAGCTATATAGAAACTCATGTGAATCCTATGTAAAAATGGTTTTGTTTGCTATTGTCATTAAATGTTATAATTTTGGGAACTTGGTACTTCTTTGAATGTGCATTATCTACTATATTACTGTTTTTATGAATCTTGATTTTGCAATAATATAAGTTTAATATATATATTTGCTATAATATTGATGCATATCCAAAAGCTTTAGACTATGGAAAACTGCCATTTATTTGAAAAATGTTATGGGACTGTGATTAATGTTTGTGTCTGATATCAAGAGAAGGGAACAAAAGAACCATTATACAATATCAAGAAGACCAAGCAATCCCAATGGGATAGATGAGAATCTGCACAGTACCTAGGAGCACAAGGTCAAAAAGAACAAACCAATCCAGGTAAGATTGACAAACTTCTACACCAATACGTGAGGACTTGAACTTGTTTGGGGTTCTAGGTTGCAGCTGTTCTGACATATATCAGAGGCCAGCCTTTCCTGAGCTACATCCTAGTCAAGTACCGAAGGATGCCTATCATCCTGGCTTCCCCTATCCCGGACAGTGAAGGTAAAATCAGACTAGGGAATGAAATTTCCCTTTCACACAAAAATCTAGTCCTTTCTTCTCTCTTATAATGTGGCAAACTTTCTGTAGTCCTGGCTACTGATTGGTTAAGTTGACAATTGCTTAAATCACTTTAATTGGACCTTGATTCAAGGACCTATTATAAGTTTATTTTTCCTTTACTTACATTTTTATACATAAGATTTCAACATTTTATATTTTAATTTTATATTTCATTCACAAGTGTTATATTGAATCTCTGGGAGCTGGGAAGTTCACTCGGTGATTGACAGGTGGATCAGTTGGATGTCGGAATGTTCCCAGAGAGGCATGCAGACACAGGAGAGGGCAGTTGGTAGCCCTGGCAGAGGTTCTGGGGTCTTTACCTGTCCCCGAGGCTGGAGATCAGTGGATCCTGGTCTTTGGGGAAATTGAGACTTGCAAACTCAACCATGCAAGCTCTTCCTGTGTTTCCTGTACCATCCTCAACCTGTATCAGACCACCATCCCTGATTCTACTGCCCCTAGATATTAGGAAGTCAATCATCTTAGTCATCTAGGTTTCCAGGGCCTAGGATCCAGTGATCCGGGAAGTGGGCAGGAGAAGAAGAGGGTGGACAAAGGGGGGGATATCTCAACTGATTAGGCTTAACATCTACTGAAGAAGAAGCTGAAAGTTTTTACAGTAAGTTTGCCTGCTCTGGTGTGGCCCTGGCCAGGCTGTACCAGAGAGAAGCTATCATCTTGATTCCTTCATTTGCCTGCAGTTCAGAGATTCATTACTACCATTTAATTTAGGGTCTCCAATACCTCTATCCCATACCATTATCCTTCTTTGTCAAATATATTCAAAGTTATAAAGTACCTTCCTGAATTGATTATTCAAAGTTTATTTGGGAAGGGAGTCATGCAGTCAGATTACAACGTTACCCAGCTGAAGAGCCCAATAAATAATATCATTTAACCCCAGGTGGGTCCTGAAGGGATAATATCCATTGACCTAAAGGATCCTGCCTGGGCAACTGTTATAAAGGAGAGAAGTGTCATCCTGTCCTCTCTCTGTACTCCATCTCCATCTACTAGATAGGAGTATCAGAGAGGAGGTCCTCCTTTTATTATAACACACGTTATCTCTTCTCTTTTATTTGGATTATTTTATTTTTTTTTTAAAGCCTTACCTTCCGTATTGGAGTCAATACTGTGTATTGGCTCCAAGGCAGAAGAGTGGTAAGGGTAGGCAATGGGGGTCAAGTAACTTGCCCAGGGTCACACAGCTGGTAAGTGTCTGAGGTCAGATTTGAACCTAGGACCTCTCGTCTCTAGGCCTGGCTCTCAATTCACTGAGCTACCCAGCTGCCCCCCCCCCTTTATGTTTTTAATCGCTTTTGCCAATTGATTCATACACCCCCATAACTAAACCATGAATCCTTAGCTGATCTGGGTCTTTGTCACTATTCTCCTCAGGGGGGAATGTGTTATTATTCTCCTCAGAAGGGTATGTATTATTATCCTATAATGCCAAGTTTAAATTCTTTTGAGAGTAATTTCAGGAGAAGAAACTTACTACCTCCCTGAATCCAAAAAGTGAATTGTTTTGGAGAAGGCACCATAAGAATGCCTGCAGAGACCACACCTTGCACCAGAAGATCCATAGTGAACCTTGGAGTGCAGTTGTTTGAACTGTGAATGGTTGAATGCATTTGTTTTGAATGTATACTCATGCTGAAAGGGACTTCCCCCTAATTGGCTTTTCTTCAATGCACCAAGCAATCACTGGATTATTGGTTTTGTCCTTTTTTCTTTTTACCCCCAAATCACTATAATTTAAAAGTTGGTTATGTTTATAAGATCCTTCGGAGAGACCAGTTTTCCTTGGCTCTCAAAGGGGAACATATTATTGGAAATTTTGGGGTCTTTGAACTACACTTCCCATGTGTCCACTGGCTTCCTGTCATTATGTGATGATGTAGACAGGAGGATAAAACTGAGAGGCTGGCTTTCCTCTTCCTCTTTGCTTCCTATTGTAATGAGTAATTTAGAGAATAGAATAGAAATTTAAGATGAGTAAGAAGTGCCTAGGGATGTCAGCTTTGAACATTCTGTATTGGAATGCAGCTGGGGGAAGAGTGGAGAGTAAACAGTCAGTGCTGGTGTGAGAGGGGTTTGAAGCAGGTGTCCAGCCAGCAGTGACTCCATAAGTTTGGGATCTTTGGGACTGGAGAAGCTTGAAGATAACCTCTTTCAATGCAAACCTTGGTAGTGGAAAGTGTCTGTTTCTGGTGGACAGGTTGCAGGCATTTCTTCCCTACCTGGTATCTACTGGATTATTGGCTGTGCAAGGAGTTGGTTCCTGTTATCCTGAAGTCATCAAAGGAGCAGCCAGGACCAGTTGTGAGAATCCCAATTCCCAGCTCTCCCTCTAGCTTTCAGTTAAGGCTGTCAGCGTGACTCAAGTTAGGTTGACAGAGAAACTGATATTTAACTCCCCTTTGGAACTCCATTTCTTGCCAGTTGGCTATTCCTAGTTATAGAAATACCTCTCCCACTCTCCTTACCCTTTTTATACATGTTTATTAAACTGTTTTGGTTTTTCTTCCTGTTTATTTCCTTTTACCTCAAAGAACCAATAGTGTTAATAGTTAACCTATGTGTTATTCCTTGGTTTGTGAAAGAGACCAGTAATTCCAAGTGACATTCCTTTAGTGTAGGGTTATCAGATTAACTCTACCCCTGATACACTATCCCTCCTTGTGAGTTTGATCTGTGAGTGGCAATTGCCCCAAACACCTACTGGTTCCCATAGATTAGATTATATTTATATTCTTTTAAAACTATCACAACTTGTTGGAGCTGGGAACAGTGCGCTGCTTAAACAACCTAAGCTAGCATGGCACGTGGTATTATTTTCTAGTGATAATACTAATAAATCTTAAAAACCATAATATTTTTAAAGTTATCATTATATATTCATTTTAATTTTCACACACTCTGACTAAGAAGGACAAGGGAAGGTTTCCTGTAGAAAGTTTTTAGTCTTTAGTTGGGACTTACAGGAAGTTTAAAGGGGTCAGTGATCTGAAATATAGAGGAAAAATATTCCAGACATGAGGTAAAGCCATTGAAAATGCCTGGAACTAGACATAGCCAGATCACACAGGGGACAGAGTGCCAGATCTCCAGTCAGGAAGGCCTGGGTTCAAATGTGACCTCAGTAACTTCCTAGTTGTGTGATCCTGGTTGAATCAGTTAACTCTGACTGCCTAGTCCTTATCACTCATCTATCTTGGAACTGATCCTGAGATGGAAGGTAAGGGTTAAAAAACAAAACAAAACAAAACAAAAAAAAAAAACAACCGTTTCCATTTTAGGGCAGTTAGGTAACTCTGTGAATAGAGAACTAAAATTAGAGACAGAAGGTCCTGGGTTCATACATGAACTCTGACACTTCCTTCTTCTGTGACCCTGCATAAACCACTTACCCTAATTGCTTACCTCTTAGCCATCTTCTGCCTCCCAACAGATGTTTACCATCAATTCTAAGACAGAAAGTAAAGGATTTTTTTTTTTTTAAGTCTGCAGCTGAAGGAATCCTAGATTCAACAGACTGGGGAGTAATGAATAAGAAGACAGGAAAGAGGGTTTTGAACACCAAACAGAATGTTTTGTATTTGATCCTGTAGGAAATAGGGAGTCCGTGGGGTTTATGTAGTAGGGGAGTGGCATGATCAGAACTGAGCTGTAGGAAAAATCACTCTGGTGGGAGAATGGAGGCAGTCTTGGGAGTGGGAAGAGCCTTGTGGCAGACAGAGCCAGCAGCAGGTTGTCTTAACAGTCCAGGAAGGAGGTGATGTGGGCCTCCAACAGGAGGATGGCAGTGACACATAACAGAATGGGGCATATTGGAGACATACTGCAAAGATGAAACTGACTGGTCCTGGTGCCATATTAGATATTGGGTAAGAGACAGTGAGGAGTCAAGGGGGGGGCAATTTGGCAAAAACTGCTAAGAAAACTGGAACGTAGCCTGGAAGGAAACGAGGCTCAGAGCATAAGGCTACACCATACTCTACCAGACATGGTTTAAGGCAGAGATGGGCAAACTCTTTAAAGAGGGGGCCAAAGGAAAGGAAATGCTCATCTGTCAGTCTGTTTCTAAGGCAACTCTGGAAGTTTCATTGTATTGTATCCTACTCATTGTATTCATCAGATTAGGAATAATGTTGCTTGGCCAGATATAACATTTTAGGAGGCCCCGCATCTGGCCCGGGGGTTTGCCCATCACTGCTTTAAGGAAATGTCAGCTAAATATTAAAGATCACATTATAACAAGTTAGAAGAGAGACATCTCATACACATCTCACAGCTACTGGGAGATGTATGTAGAATAATATTTTCTTCCCAATTGCAATTTCTAACATTCAGTTTTAAAAATCGAGTTCCAAATAGTCTGCCTACCCCTACCCCCACCTCCCCGAGAGAGCAAGCAATCTGATCTAGACTTTACCTGAGCAATCACATAAAATATTTTTCCTTATTAGTCATTTTGGGGAAGAAATCTCAAACCAAAGAAAATGAAAGTAAGGAAAAAAGCGAAACATGTTTTGGTCTGAATTCAGAGTCCATCAGTTCTTTATCTGGAAGCAGATGGTTTTTCTCATCTTGAGGCCTTTGGGATTGTTTCACAACACTGAATTGCTAAGAACAGCCGAGTCGTTCACAGCTTCTGACCACACTATGTTGCTTTTAGCCTATAAAATGTTCTCCTGCTTCTGCTCATACTTTGCATCAGTTCATTGAAGTCTTCCCAGGTGTCTGTGAAATGATCCTGCTGGGTTATTCCTCATAGCCCAAAAGGGTTACACCATAATCAAACACCACAACTTGTTCAGCCATTTCCCAATTCCCTTCATTTCCAATTCTCAGCTACCACGAAAAGATCTGCTATATAAATACCTTTGTATAAATAGGTTATTTCCAGGATCTCTGGGATGCATGCCTAGATCAAAGGGTATGCACAGTTTGACAGCCTTTTGGGCAAAGTTCCAAATGGCCCCCCAAAAGGTTAATCAATGGACAACTCCACCAACAGTTCACGAGGGTCCCAGCTTTTACACATCTACGAATTGATCATTTTCTTTTTCTGGCACAATGGCCAAATTGACAGGCATGAGAGGGTGCCTCAGAGGTGTTTTACTTTGCACTTCAAGGACACAAATGCTTAGCCAAACTCGAGATAGAGGAAATCACCAAAAAAAATGGAACAGTCTGATTCCTTAAAACAGAAAAACTTCTGCACAGAACCTTAACCTCTGTTTGCCTCAGTTTCCTCAACTGTGAAATGATGAAAATAAGAACATTTATCCTAGAACATTATTTCTAGAATACCAGATTGCTGAAAGCAGATTTTTAGGAGAACATAAAGCACTCCAGTCTGTCTGTATCCCAATCTTTTCCACTGAGCTGGATGCCTTGTGGAGAAAGCCAGGATGTCTCCCTCAGGACCTCCCTCACCCTATTTGCACAGAACACTCTCAGGCCTTCCACAAACTTGCTCCTTTCTCTCCAGACTGTCCAACAAGGGAAGGACTAGACCAGTGAGGAATCCTACTGAACACAGAAGGAATGTAGCCAGCTGCTGGCTCTGGTACAAACAGCTCTGCTCAAGAACACTCAGAGCTCCTCTTCTGAGAAAAAGGCCCCATTTCTGTGTGAGGCCCTTCCTGGGCTCCCTCCAAACTCCTCGGACTCTCTTTGGGTCACACTCTGGACACAGCAGCAGCAGGCCAGGGGAGGGGTCACACTGTGGAGGGGATACAAAAGCCACAGGGGAGCTCTCTGGGGCCTCCCCAGCTGCCTGATTCTGGCTGTCCCTGACAAGGACACTGACCATTCCTACAAGAGGCTCCACTGGCACATACTGACCTTCCAGTCCCTTCCTCTCCCCTCACACCTCCCTCCTCCTCTTCTGACCCAGGGACACTGGCCTCCTGGCTGAGCCTTGGCCAAGACCTTCTCTGGTCTGATTCTGGGCCTTTCCAGGGGCTGCCTGTCTCCCTGCAGGGAAGGTTCTCCCTCCTGCCTCTGGCCTCGGAGCTTCCTTCACGTCCCAGCTAAATCCTCCCCTCAGGAACCCATGATCCAGACCAGACTCAGGACGGAACAGTGAGAAGAAGCAGAGGAAGAGGGTGTGAGTGTCGCCAGGCAAGCAGAGAGCAAAGACATGATCCCCAGACAGGGAAGAAGAAGGAGTCAATGGCCATTCTTGGCCCTCACTTGTGATGGGGAGAAACCCAACATGGGAGGCAGCCTGGGGGGAGCTCTGGGGGTCTGAGCTGCCCGAGAGCCCAGGAATCCCTCCCAAAGCTGAGAAGAGAACCGGGAAGGGCTGTTCCTCCTGCCTGGGATGTGGGGACAGAAATGGCCCAGCAGGAAGGAGGGAGCAGCTTCGCAGCCCATCTTGTGTCAGAACCAGGGAAGGGCCTCCCTGCCTGATGGGGCTCCATCTGGTGCTGGAATGCACTTACCTGGGCTGGGAGTCTGTCCCTCTCCAAGTCCATCCCGGGGACTCCAGGCTCCCTGTAGAGGCAGGAAAGTAGCCCCAGTGAGTCCCTCTGGGGAAGCTCCTCCATCTTTTCCCGGCCTTGTCTCCCCACTCAGGGTCCTGCCCCTCCTCCACTTTTACCCCCACTTTATGGCCCCCTGAATGGAGCTCCAGCCAAAGAGTTTCCCAACAGGCCTCCCTTGGCCCAGGGAATGTCTGACTTCTCTGCCTTCTGAGCAGCAGGAGCCGGTCTGGAGCCCCCTCCCGAGACCCTCCTTCTCATTTTCCTCCCTGCCTTGGGGCTCCCTCTCTGGGCCAAGGGCTGCCCTGATCTCCCTCCCAGCTCCGGATCTGGCTCAGCCCCATCCCTCCTGGCCAGGCCCTGGGCCTCTGCACTGAGCTGGGGAGGGAGAAGGGACCCAGAGGGCAAAGGTTTTCCCTTCTCTTCCCAGGCTGAGGCTGCCCCACAGGGATCTCCACAGGCTGAAGGGCCCCAGGAAACACTCAGGGCCAGGCCTGCCCTCAGGGGAGAGCCTGCTACAAGAAGGGGGGCAGCCTGGGAAGAGAAGAGGGTCTGGAGTGGCAGATGAGCCCCTCCCTCTGTTCCTCCTCTTCTGCTCCCTCCCTTCTCCCATCCTCCCAGACCCCCAAGAGGCAGCAGGGCTTTGGGATCCCTAATGAGAGGGGCCCAGGCAGAGCCCAAAACCCCCTGGCAAGGAAGGGGCCTGAGGGCTCTGTCAGAAGGGGGAGCAGGAAGCATGGGGGAGGGGAGCCTAGGAGGGGGCTGGGAAGGCAGAGCTCAGGGATCCTCACAGAGAACCAGGAGCAAGACCTTGATGCTCCCGGTGAGTCCAATCTGACAAGAAAGTGGCCCAAAGTGAAAGAAGCCCTGCTCTGGGGGGTGGAGGGGCTGCAGGATGGGAGCTCTCCCATCTCTGAAGTCCTCAAGTGCCTGCTGGAGGCCCCCTTGGGCTGGGGGAGGGCCCAGCCAGCCTCCAGGGAGAGATCTTCTAGCCAGGAAGCCCTTCCAGGCGCAGGGTTCAAAGACAAAAGGGGGAGCCACCTAGAACACAGGAAGATTGAGTCCAGATTGGAACTCAGGCCCTCCCCACTGCAGGGCTGGCCCTCTCCCCCGGGCTCCCCAGCAGCCCAGGTGGGGCTCTCTTTGCCAGAGGGCCCTCCTCCTCTCTCAGCCCCGCGTCGCTGCCTGCAGGGCCTTCCTGGGGCTCCGCTGGCCTCCGGGGCTCTCTTCCCCCTCCCTGCCAGCCTCCATTCAGCCTCGGAGGTGACCCTCCTGAACTCCTCTTCGCTCTCCGCCCTCTCTCCGCTCATTATTGCCTGTTTAGCCTGACTAGAGCCTGCTGGGGCTGCCTAGAGGCTGGGAGGCAGGACTCCTGGGTCCTGTCAGGGGGCGGTAAAACTGCATCCAGTAAGGCCTTCCCCACGCTGACACCCCCTCCAGGCCCCACATTTTAGCAGGAAAGAAGATCCCGAAGAGGAAGCCGGAGGCCACAGCCGACCCCAGTCAGACACCAGAGCAGCCTCGCGGAAACGTAGTACCCTGCAGGAGATTCGCGCCCCGGGTTGCCAGTCCTGCTCCGCTCCGGCCCCGCCCAGCGGCAGAGTCTCTGGACGTGGGGGGAGGAGGGGCTCGCGGCTTTGGGGGGGACCCAGGAATTGGGATCCAGGAGGCCCAGGCGGGAGGTGCTCTGCCCCAAAGGGACCCGTAAAAGGGAGAATCCGAACTCAGTCACGCTCTCCGCCTCCCGCCCTCCCCCAGGCTCCGCGACCTCTGGCCCCGCCCCACGCAGGGCCCTCCTTTCCCGCCCTGCCCCGCCATCACTTCGTAATTACCGAGGCTTGAGACAGGCCAGAGGAAGTTCTAAGGTAGACTGAAGAGTCGAGCAGGGTAACGGGTAGGATCTTCGCTTCCGGTTTCCCGGAGGCCTCTGCGCCGCCTATTCCTGGGCTAGATTGCCCCGCCCTACCCCTGGGGCTGGCCCTGCCCACCTCCCCTCCCCCCTACCTCCCCTTCTCTGGAGCCTCCAGTGTGAGCCCCGCCCCCGGCCCGCCCCTTCACTTCTCCACACCCTCTGTGGGCGTGCCCCTCCCCGCCTCCCGCCCCGCCCCCGGCCCTCCTCTTTACTCCTCCCCACCCTTTGTGGGTTCC
>NC_058130.1:796091293-796119097 GCF_016433145.1 Gracilinanus agilis | reverse complement strand
TGATTGAGGGTGTGGACTCGAAACTACCACACCAATGCAACTACCAACAATTTGGAAATTGGTCTTGATCAAGGACACATGACAAAACTAGTGGAAATGCGCATCGGCCATGGGTGGGGGGAGTGTGGGGTGGGGGGGTGAAGGGGATAAGAGGAGTATGAATCAGGTAACCATGTTAAAAATGTATATTAATAAATGTTAAAAAAAAAACAAAAAAAACCACAAAATATGTATCCTCAGAACTCATCATGATAGCCTTACTCAGGTGGTGTGTGCATCTCTAATGCTAGTCACTGAGGAGGAGAATGCTTTCATAAACCTAGTGAACTAAGTAAGCCCCTCTTATCTTTGAGCCTGAGATGCTATAATGTCCTCCAAGGACAGAGGGGAGATCTGTGAGCGCTGTAATACTATAATAGGCCTTCAGAGTGAATTACACTGAGTCCTGAGAACAAGAATAGGCTTACAGTGTAGTGAAGGGAAATAAGGGGACATCAAAGCCATTGGTCTTACAAGCTAAGGAAATGGGCATCACTGAAGGCTTTTTCAGTCTTGTCACACATCAGGGAATTTTCTCAAGATTTAGACCACAAAGGCTATTGCTAAACCCAGGACAGTGAAATTACTTTCTAAGAAAGGCACTTCTGGACTGTAAAATCTGCTGGGAACAAGAGAAAGAGACCAAGACATAATTTTCATTTTTGTTTTTCCCTCCGCTGTCGAGACTCAGCTGCAGATGCCCCAGGCACTCCAATCCCCAAAGTTCTCCATGGACCAAGACTTCTCTCTGGAGATTGGTGTCGGAGAAGCAGTCCTTGTCACTATCTAGACGTGGGGGTCCTGCGAGACAGAGAACGTTCTAAAAACTACTGGTGAAATGATAAACCATCCATTCCCCTCCCACTGTTGTTCTTGTCTTGGACATGGGCCCGACTAATGTGCTGTTGTGTTTCCTCAGGTGGGGAAGGCAGACCAGAGCCTGGGCGCCTACGGAGAGACGGGGCCTTTCTGAGGTCACTGACGTTGCTCCTGGGTTCCCCCGGCTTGGAAGCTGGGCTTGTTTTTAGGGAGATGTTGCCCTCTGTTCAGAAAATTACTTCTCAGCTGCTATTCTTTCTCCTATCTCTGCTGCTGCAGCTTCCAGATTCTGGACAAAAGACAAACAAGCCCTCCTGCTTCCACCAGATTAACCCCCTCGTTTCCCACGATGGGGACCTGGTGATTGGGGTCTTTTTATCCTTGTTTTCAGTTGAAGCGAACAGGGTAACAGGAGCAGAACTGTTTGAGAGTCCTCCTAACAAGGCTTGTAAGCCTTATCAGTAAGTGTGTCTCTATCTACCTGGGCTCGTTTTCAAGGTTATGATTAAATAAAGTTCTTTATCGATGGAGCAGAAGGGCAGGCACGTAGCATGGCATAGCCGGTGCTCTGTCATTTTTGTCAGTCTGCCCGAGGTAGAACCGATTTTACTTTTTTTTCTTCCTGTATGATTGATTTTCAAAGTTGAACAGAAAATGCGTCTCTCCTCCATTTCCCCCTCCGCGCTCCCCCCTAAAGGGCCCAGATCAGACAGCTGGCTCTCCTTTATCATTGTGCCTCCCCGTTTCTGACCTCATGTCTAGAGTCCAGCGGCGGAATGAAGGAAGCCCTTAGACTGAAGTTCCCTGGAATGGGAGTGACCCTGGGACGCTGCAGTAGCTCCTGAGGTGTGAGCCCATTTCCATTCTTGACCAGAGCTAGCGTTGTTGAGTCACTGATTTTTGGCCAGGAGACTGTCTGCCGCCTCCACCCAGAGGAAAGTCTTTTCTCTCTTCCTCTGTCTGACTAATAACGAGTGAGATCAGTGGTGGCGGGAGTTAGGGGCTCTCCTTCAGTGAAGATGCCCTACTTCTCCCGCCTCCCACTCTTGGGAAATGGGCTGTAGAATCTCGTGCGCTGCTTGGCACTAGTTACACGTTCTGGGGAGTCTGAGTGCTCTGGAGCAGGGCAACCAGGCAGGGCTCACTAGACCAACTCTGAGAACAAGCTCAACACTGAGGACTCCATACATGGGAGTCCATTGGGAAGAAGGAGGTATGTCCAGGGTACAGCGGTTATAAGTACTGAGTGAGACTCAGAATGTCTTTAGGAAACGGCTGCTACTTCTCAGGGACTCTGGAGATTTCTGGTTTGCTCCCAGGGATAGGGGAAGGCTTGTTTTTGTTTCTCTAGGTCAGCCTTTCTGAACTGGAGGCATCCAAGGTAAATGAACTTTAGTAGCTGATAGCCGGGCCTTAGTTTTGTGCTTCATTCTGCATCAATTTCCTTTACAGTCATTCAGATTTACACAGTAGGAATGCTCTGGGTAGCAATTCAAACTCACCCAGGAGTCTGTGTAAGTCTACTTTGGGGAAACAGGATTCAGGCTAAAATACACCAAAATTCCTGGACAATTTGACTTCCTGAGAGCTGAGGAGAAGCAAGTTAGCAGTTATCAGTCTTCTGGTTGTGAGAGAGAAATGATGGACCATCTTTCCTCCTCTAAACTTTTGTCTGTCTATCTTACTTTCTGTCACTTTTAAAAATCTGGCTGGATTCCCTTATTTCTTTTTATCCCTTTCTTTCCTTTTACGAACAAGAAGTATTTACGTTTCTATTTTAGAGCTAAAAGGCAAAATCATTAAGTCATTTTAATGAATGGTTACTGTTTTAATGCTTTGATGTACTTATTATTCTCTTTTAATTAGTATTGACTAATCTGTAGAATTTGTGCTTTGACTTAGAGTAAAAAAAAGTGTCCTTCCAACTTCTGGTAAAATTTTAAGCTAAGTCACTAAGACTTCAGTGGGATGGAGTCTCCCTCTGTTCAGGTTTCCTTGATCTCAGTGCCATTCACCTTGAACATGCTTCCTGCCCCTGCATATTACAGACACTCGGGTATTATTCTCTTTTCCACTCTTCATAGGATTCTAGGGTAAAGGATTTTTCAGATCCTCTATAAGATTTAGTTATGCTGGAATCTCAATACCTATTTATGGAATGAGTGAGTCAAGTAAGAATTTAAAGTTGATCGTCTCCCACCCCCCCCTCCATCTTGGGAATCCCAAGAAGGTAAAAGTATGGGAATAAGGCACAGGGGAATCTATTTTTCATAAAAAATGAAATAAGTTGAACTGTCCGAGTCCTGAATTTTGACTCATATGGTGAGGGAATTCACCTTCTGAAAAGCTTCCTTTTTATAGCATTTGTCAGTGTTCTGTGGCTCTTGCTCATACAGGTGGCTGCACAAAAATTACCAGCAGGCTTTGGCTGTAGTGTTTGCTGTGGAGGAGATCAACAGGGACCCCAATCTGTTGCCCAATATTTCCCTGGGAGTCCATCTCTTCAATACCTACCACAGTGATGAAGGCACCTTGGAGAGCTCCCTGAGGTGGCTGTCTGGGCAAGATCACCCTATCCCTAACTACGGGTGCAGGGAGCAGGACAAGGCTGTGGCTGTCCTGGGAGGAACCACCTCAGCTCTGTCTGTCCAGATGGGCACCCTGCTTGATCTCTATAAGTTTCCACAGGTGAGTGATACTGAACTATCGTACTCTACGCCTTCATTATTAACAACAAAAATAACAATAACCATCATCTGTGGAATGCTTTAAGGTTTTAAAAGTATTGTTGCATGTATATGTCTTTTGATCCTCACCATAAACTTTAAAGGCAAATACAATTATTATCCCCATTTTACGGAGCATGAGGAGCCTGAGAAAAGTTAAATTGCTCGTCTAAGATTGTGCAGTTAATAAGTTCCTGTGACCTTCGTTCTTCCTCACACTCGTTTCACCCTCTAACCACTGCAGCATGCAGCTGCCTCAATTATCAGGGAAAAGGAAGCTCTCCTGGAGCATCATTCAGATGGTTGGCCAAGCATGGAATCGGAGCCATTCAGCTTCCACTCCATGAAAGGATCTAAGCAGAAACTAGATACACTCGCCCATTTCATAGATGAGGTCTCTGAAGCCGGGATAATTTTAAATGTGTTGATTAAGCATTCTGCAATTAACTGGTGAAAGAATAAGGACTAGAATTTATGTGTCTGCACTTTCAGTTGAGTGATTTATCAGTTCGTTACATGTCACTGTATGGGCTTCGCTTTTCAAATTCATTTAGTTCATTAATGCTTGTCCTGAATTTATTGTGAGAAGTGTTCATTAAAAAGGAGGTCTGAGGGGGGCAGCTGGGTAGCTCAGTGGAGTGAGAGTCAGGCCTAGAGACGGGAGGTCCTGGGTTCAAATCCGGCCTCAGACACTTCCCAGCTGTGTGACCCTGGGCAAGTCACTTGACCCCCATGGCCCACCCTGACCACTCTTCCACCTAGGAGCCAATACACCGAAGTACAAGGGTTAAAAAAAAGGAGGTCTGAGGATGAACATGGGTGTAGAAGGTGCAGATTTGGGGTAGCAACAGTGAAGGTGGCTATGATGCTAAGGACATCATACATACTTTTAAGAATGGACAAGTGATAGAGTAAATTACCCACATTCTTCACAAATGGTTTAGTAAATTTAATAAAGGGCTCAGAGAACACGTTGATACATGTGGTTTAAGGAAATTCCCTTTAGAAGGCAGCTCACCTTTTAAAGACTAGAAGGATTCTTGTATCAGCACTGGGCTTGTATGTGGACTAATCTATGTTTCAACCTTATTGCTCACTGAACTTTTTCGTTGTTGGTTAGGCATAGAGCTGATTGTTTTATTATTTTAGATCCAAGAACAGATGTAGGGGTGGCTTCCTGGAACAGAGATAAAGGAACATGTGAATCTTTGATTTAAATGACATGAAAATCCATTTTTAGCATGAAATTATTCATGTCAAAAGAGGAAAAACAGAGAGTCTGTCCCCATTTACATCCATCCTCTTTATTTTAAAGATTTTTATGGCTTACTCAATATAATTTATATCCAGTAGCTCCAGAGATCCACATTCAGCATTTGGCTGGGAGGGGGTGGGGGGCTGAAGGTACAACTAAGAAAGAATTGTGATGGTATTAACCTTGAAATTACTTGGAGATCAAAGTAAAAAAGAAAATATTTCAAATTTCAAAGGAAATTTAGGTTAGATGAAAGGGAGAATTTTGTTTCCTAACATTCATAAATGTTATCCATTATACATGAAGCAGAATGGGCTTTCTTTACATGTAGTAAAATTCATTTGTGACCCTCAATCTTAGACTGGCTGACTACTAAACTTTCTTACAGCTGGAATACAAAGGAATTCCTTTGGGGTATTAGTTGCTTTCGATTCTACTAAGCTAACTTCTCATTCTCAGAGTCTTATTTTCATACAACCAGAAATCCATAATCCAGTTTCATGAGAAAACAATTAGGTTTTCTCGATTGAAATACATTTAAATCCAGTAAGAACATGTATAGGTGAATTATATTTTGTTCAAAATCAAAAACATGCAAAATATCATTCTTGTGTTTTCCTTTTGTTAAAAAAGAAAACTATTGCCCTACTCACAATAATATATAACAAGTTTAACCTGAAATTTTGCTGTGGGCTGATGAGAAGACAAAGAAATAAGAATATATCTTGGTTCTTTTAGAAAGAATAGAGAATATATAATGGCTGGAGTAGAGGTCAAAGCAGAATCTCAGAATTCTATCATCACTAAATCATTGTCTTTTTGAGAGCTCAGAGAGGGATAAATATAGAGACTTTCAGAGAGTAAAATGCCACTTATAAGAAGCAGTGCACTGAAAGCTGAATATTTTTCTATCAAAAATGTCCTTTTATGAATTTGCATTTTGCTTCAATTCTCTCAACATCACCATGAATCAAACTCACCTATGTTTCTTTCTCATAGATTAGCTACGGTCCATTTGATTCTACTTTTAGTGACAAGGTTCAGTTTCCTTCCATCTACCAGATGGCCCCCAAAGACTCTTCTCTCCATCAAGGTGTTGTCCATTTAATGGTATATTTTGAATGGAACTGGATAGGTCTGATTGTCTCAGATGATATGCGAGGTGAGGAGTTCCTCTGGAAAGTGAGAGAGGAAATGGTAAAGAATAGTATTTGTGTGTCCTTCACAGAGAAGATCCCTGTCAGTGAGAGAATACATATGGAATCCCATAATACTTTTATGCCCAGGATCTTCACATCATCAACCATAGTGATTGTCGTCCATGGTGACACAGATTCATTAATGATTCTGAGATTCTCACAAAATCCTGGATTCCTAACAAGGAAGGTCTGGATTGCCACATCTCACTGGGACATTTCGGTGAGACCTGCCTATCTTTATGGTTATACTTTCCATGGGGCTCTCACATTTTCACATTTGACAAGTGAAATCCCTGGATTCAAGAGTTTTCTTATGGCAGTTACACCTTCTAAATACCCAGAGGACATTTTACTTAGGGGATTTTGGCTTTCAGCTTTTAAGTGCCGAGATGAAACAGAAAACTCAGAACAAGAAATCTGTTCACCAAATGCTTCCTTGGAGACTTTGCCTCTGTGCTCTTTTGACATGACCATGTCTGGCATGAGTTACACCATCTACAATGCTGTCTATGCTGTGGCTTGGGCTCTCCATGAAATATTTATGGAAAAATCAGAGAAAAGATTAAAGGAAAATGGGGAATATTTCGTTTTTCACCCATGGAAGGTAATATTGAATGAATGGCCAATTTATAGCTATGGTGTAATGAAAATGTATTTTGGCTATCAGTAGGGCAAGATGGATAATGAAGTCCTTTCTAACCCTCAAGTTCTCTGATTATATGATCCTTAAAGACTGAATTGCTAATTTCAAATATTTGTCAGTTTGCAATATGAACATCATTGCTGTTGTTTTTCAGTCTTGGAATTGGAAAGGACCTCAGGTAATTATCTAGTAGTCATTCATGGATCTGGATAGTAACCCCCTTTGCAACAACTTGCTAGTGTATTTCTAGGCATGGGGCAACCTACCACCCCTAAAGGCATCATATTCCATTTTGTGGCAGTTTTAGTTGCTGAAAACTATTCATCATTAGTTTAATTATTACTGGTTAGGCCAGTGATGGGCAAACTGTGGCCCCCTGAAATGTCTATCTGGCTGCACGACATCATTCCTAATCTGACTAATACAATGAGTAGGATATAGTAAAATGAAACTTCAAAAGAGTTAGAAACTCTTTCTAAAGCTTTAGAAACAGACTGACAGATGAGCATTTACTTTCCTTTGGCCCCCTTTTTAAAAAATTTGCCCATCTCTGGGTTAGGCTATAAAATACCTAACATTGGTTGACAACCAAGACAACTAGTAGTCCTCATCACCTGTCTGATAGTAAATATTTTTACATTAATTTTTATTAACTCTAAGGCAACCAAGGCCATATTATGATACTTCCTCATAAATTATTAGTAATGCACAGTTTTTCATTCATCAATCTATTAACTCTGAGCCCTCATCCCCGTTGTTAATGAACTAGAGAAATTAATTTTCCTTTAGGTTTCTGTTTCTTTCTCATCTGGACACTTTCCTTTTTCCATATGTTAGCTATTTCTATGGCTGTTTCTATGATTCTATTCCCTTTTAAAATATAGTACAGTAGTTGGCATACTGGATAGAGTGTAGGGTCTGGAATCAGGAAGATTAATCTTCCTGAGTTCAAATCTGGCCTCAGATACTTACAAACTGGGTAATCTGGATAAGTCACTTAATGCTGCCTGCCTCAGTTTCCTCATATGTAAAATGAGCTGGAGAAGATAGCAGCTCCCTCTGGTGGCAAAGGACTGGAAATGGAGGGGATGGCCATCCATTGGAGAATGGCTAAACAAATTGGTATATGATTGAGATGGAATGCTATTGAGCTGTAAGAAATGAGAACAGATTAATAAAAAAACCAACATGGTAATAACCACATGCAATAATAAAGTATGAAATAAATGGAATCAATAGAACATTACATAAATCTACAGGTTTAATATTGGAAGAATAACATGTAAATGTTCACCTCCAGAGAATGAACTGAAAATAGAAATACAAAAGACATAATCTATATATCCGTATCTGTTTGCCAGATGATACCTTGTATGATGCCAGGAGGATAGGGAGACACACAGATACTGGGAAATAAAATTTATTAATAAAAAAGTTAAAAAACAAAAAATAAAAGGAAACAAAATAGATGCCAATTGACAGAGGGGTGGCTAAAGAAATTGTGACATGTAAATATAACAGAATATTCTCATGCTTCAAGAAATGATGAGTATGACAAAGATAGAGATGTACAGGAAGATCTAGATGAACTGATGCAGAATGAAATAAACTGAGCCTAGAAAATAATATGCATAATGACTACAATAACATAAAGGTAAAAAATAAGTCACAAAGAAGTGAAGGCTCTGAAATTTTAAAGAACAAAAGAAAAAAAAGAAAAGAGCCAAAGCATGGCTCAGAGGAAAAGATGTGAGAAAACACCTCCATCTCATTCCTTTGTAGAGCTGGAAGTGACCCAAATGTACATGGCATGTATTTTTGGACTTTTTCAGTGTCTTGATGAGTTATAATGATTGGTTTCCTTTTTATTTTTTCTATCTTTGAACATTGTATTGTGTTTGGAATAGCACTATTGCAAAGGGTAGTATACTCCAACAAAGTAATTTATATCTGAAGATGATGATAGATCCCAAGAGAGAAAAGGAATTTATTGGAAGAAGGGAGGACAGCTGTATACTGACTTCAAATTCTTTATTATAAATGGGATCTTCATCAGTAAGATAGTCAGTTCTTGACATGGTTGGAGGACCAGTGGAAGAAAAAAAGGTTATTTTGATTGTAAATGAGTCCAAAGATGAGTTTTTGTGGTTTTTCTTTCAATTTTCTAGTTGATTCAATAAAGTTCATTTTATATTTAAGATAAAAGAGTGGGACATTTTAGGTTTATTGAAGAATTTGAAAGACTTTCATTTGGAAGAAGAATTAACTATATTGTATTTTTCTCAAGAGGGGAGGCACAGGAGGAGAGAGTGAAAGGTGCCAATGGGTGTGTGTATGTGTGTGTGAGCACAGACATGCATTTGACTGTAGCTGTCCAAAAGATGGGTAGTGGAATCTATCTTATTGATGGCCTTTTTGCATAGCACTTGGCATACTTTTTTGCACTTTGTAGGTGTTTCAGAAATGATGGTTGCTTTGTTGATTGACTCAAGCAGAAATTGGATGATAAAATGTTAAATATTTTTACTGACAATTATTTTCTGTATGGATCAAAAAGAAAGTAATTGAAGGCCATCAGTTCCATAGAAATCTTGGGCAGATTTAAGAAAAATCACTTCATAATCAGTCTAGTTTGGGTTTCCCCTTGACTCTTACTGCCAGTTCCTTGAAGGGGGCTATTAACCTGGTTCTATACATTCTATCCATCTCCTGAAATGGCCATGCCTCGGCCATCCCTCTAAGCCCCAGGGACTGCCTTGACTAGGTGTGCATCCCGGGCCACAAGGATCATCATTTCCTTTTCAGAAGAATGCCCACATGGCCACCAAGCACAGACAGGATGGACCTCTCCTTCAGGCTTTGAGCACAGTAAGGGAAGCCCTCTTTAGGGGATGATTGTATAGAATTAATCAGCCAACACATATCTGTTCAGTAGACTCAGCACTGTACTGTGCATGGGGTGTATCTACAAGGACGGCCTCCCCTCCACGATCCAACCATCTAATGAGGGAGGCAGGAAGAAAACACACATGAAAAAAATCAGCAGGATAAATAGGAAGCAGCAAACAGAAGAGTCCTGCACTTAAGATGGTTTGAGAAGAGATTCTTTTAGAAGGGAGAATGACAGATGGGACTAGAAGGATGACCAGAAATGGACATGGGGGTACAGCAAGAGGAGTTTGCTGGGTCCAAGAGAAGAGCATCTCGCTCATTTGGTAGCCAGGAGGCCAGGGCAAGAGAGGTGATGGGGAGGAGCGGCGCAGTCTGAGAAGACTGAGAGGGGAGAAGGAGGGCTGCTGCATGACATGCTCTGAACATCTCCCAAGAGGGTTTGTATTCCGTCCTGGACGTGACGGGGAGGCACTAGAGTTTATCAAAGTGGAAGCAACGTGGTCACTGCGCTTTAGAAAAGTGACTTTGGTGGCTGAATGGAAGATGGACTAGAAAGAGGAGAGGATTGTGGCAGACAGACCCGCCATAAACTATTATAGTAGCCCAGAAGTAGGGTAATGAGGTTGTATTATCACAGGAGAGGAGAGAGGCATATTTGAGGGATGCTACAAAGGGAAATTTAACAGATTTTGGCAATACATTAGAGAAAGGGGTGACGGATGATGAGTTAAGCATTCAAAGGAGGTGCTGTAGATACTGTGGGTCCCAGAAGAACCCCAGATGCCCCAGGAGAAAAATAAGACTTTGTCGTGCCTCCAAATAAGAATCTAAAACTCCGAAAGTCTACAAAACAGGTATGTGATCTCTCATTCAAGGACTTCTTCTATCAGGCATCACCTGGTAATGAGGATTTCTCTTCCCATTCAGCTGCACTCCTCCCTGAAGAAAACCCAATTTAAGAACAACGCTGGTGATCAGGTGTTTGTGGACGAGGACAGAAGCTTTGAGGCTCAGTATGCCATTATGAACTATGTGTTTTTTACTGATGAGCCTGAAGCTTTGGTGAAAGTGGGGCAATTTGTCCCCAAAGGTCCACTTGGTCAAGATTTCACCATTTGTGCAGATGCCATCGTGTGGGGTTGGGGATACTCACAGGTCAGAGAATTTTTTAATGTTAACTTTACATTTCTAATCATGGGAATGATTCAGGCTTCATTTAGTTTATTGGATATTGTATATATTTTTAACAGAAGACACCTAATTACTCTAAAAATAAGATTATAGATCTAGATAATGATGAGACCTCACAGGCCATCTATTCTTCCACTCTCCATTTTACACATAAGGAAACTAGTGCTCATGGAGACTGACAAAGGCAATGTATGTATGTATATTTTTCAGTCAGCAAAAACTAACCTTCTTTCCATCCCACTCCAGTTTTTCCCTTTCCAAACTGAGAATGAGAAAAGACCCATGAATAGCTAAACAAACTTCTACATTGACTCTGTCCAAAAACCACTATCTCTCATTTTACATTCCGTGTCTTTTGTCTTTTAATCAGAAAATGAGTAACATGTATCATGAATCCTCTGGTTTTGTGCTTAGTTATGGCAATGATTAGAGTTTCTAATTTGTTCAAAGTTGTTTGTTTTTACTATACCATTGTTTTTGTAGATTCAGTTCACCTGGTTATTTTCACTTCATTTGGCATCAGTTCATAAATATCTTCCCTGGTTTCTCTGAAACATTGCCTTTCATCATTTCTTTTTTAAAATTGATTGAGAAACATTTTCTATGGTTACATGATTCATGTTCTTTCCCTCCCCTCTTCCCGTAGCCTATGCACCATTCCACTGGGTTTTACATGTGTCATTGCTAAAGACCTATTTCCATATTATTGATATTTGCAGTAGGGTAGAGTTTGCATCCCCAATCATATCCCCCATTGAACCATGTGATCAAGCAGTTGTTTTCCTTCTGTGTTTCTGCTCCCACAGTTCTTTCTCTGGATCCTTTCATCATTTCTTAAAACATAATAATATTTTATTATGCACATATACACCCGCATATATATGCACATATATTCCATGTCATTCTTCGGTTTATAGAAACCATCTGTTTCCCGTTCCTTGCCACTTCAAAAACAGCCAGAAATATTTTTGTACATCTTTAGTTAAAATTTATTTTGTTTACACTTTATCCTTCTTTAATCTACCTTCTCTCTAATGCTGAATTTTCTCTCTCATTATATTCTTTCCTTTTCTGAAAAGTTCATGCAACAAGGAAGAGGAGGTGCTTGCTTCGCTCTCTCCCCTTCCTGCTGCTTCTTCATTCATACTACCACTACCCCGGATTTAAGAGTTCATCAGTGTCACTGGCTACCTAATTATCTGGAAGGAAAATAAACAGTATTAATACACATTTAAATACTTCAACAACATTGAAAGCTCCTGAGCAGTCACCAGCAAACACCAGCTGCCATAGCTATCTTCTCAGCTCTGGAATAACATTGGTACCATTCACCTCTCTGAGGATGTTAAAATCTCTTGGCAAGAAAAGAGCTTGCTGAATTAGTCTTTCTGAAAAAAAAAAAAAAAAAGTCCTTTTAGTCCCTTATCTATGGGATCGGTCTCTCTCCAGGCGTGACAATTGAGTGTTTCTCTCAAGTAAAACTACCCCTTAACAAGAATCACTTCCCCCTTAAATATTTGTAAAAAGAAAGGATGAGAGGAATTCATTAAGTATATAATGTGTACCAGATGCTTTAAAAAATTATCTCCTTTTATCCTCATACAACACTATGAAGTAGGGATTATTATTAATCCCATTTTACGCATTCATTAACTGAGGCAGAGAGAAGTTAAGTAACTTGTTCAGGGCCACAAACCTAATGTGATGCTGGATTTGAATTCAGGTCTTCCTGACCCCAAGCGCAGACTTCTATCTACACTGCCCACAGTGGTCTGGAGTGGCTGTTAGAGGAGGATTTGAATAGAAAATGAATTCGCTTTTTCCTGCCCCCAATCTAGTAGCACATTTGTTAAGGAGGTGCATCCCCCTCTCCTGTGACCGCCTTAGGTGCCCTGCGGAGTGTGCAGTGACAGCTGTGCTCCTGGGTGCAGGAAGATCCCTCTGGAGGGACGAGCCACCTGCTGCTTTGCCTGCGCCCCGTGCTCCGAAGGGGAGATTTCCAGGAAAACAGGTGAGTTTCTGTGGGGAGCCCCTAGTACTGGCAGCCTCTCGGTTATTCTCCTGCAGTCATCTGCACGCCCCCCCCCCAGGAGCACGGCTGCCCCCCACCCCCCAGACCAGGCGAGCGAGGAGGAGCAGCCCAGCATCCCTGGAGAAGTGCTCTAGGCTAGTCTTTGAGGAGGCTTCTCCTTGCTGTCCCAACCGAGGGGTCCCCAGCGTGTAAGGCAGCCAGATTCCACCGGAGACGTGCAGGGGGTGTGTGCAGAGAGTGCAGGGCTGGGAGCTAGGAAGACTCGTCCTGACTGTGAATCTGTCCTGGGGAGATGTGGGCACGTCAGCGAATCCTGTTGGCCTCCATTTCGTCCTCTGAAAATGGAGCTGGAGAAGGAAATGGGCAACCCCTCCAGTGTCGGCTAAGAAATCCCCAAATGGGGCCACAAAGAGGTTTACATGACTGAAAATGCCTGAACAAGAACTAAACCAGCTGGCAGGTGTAGATCGGAGGACAGAGTGTTCCAGTCAGTCTAGAAATCAAGGTGTGTGTGAAGCAAGGCGGCCTGGGTCTGTGAGGGCGTAGAGCAACGGTCGGCAACCTTTTTGGCCATGAGAGCCATAACCGCCTGGGGAAGGAGGAGGATGGAGGCGGAAGGCGCTGGAATATGGGGCGGGGCTGAAGGGCCCCCTGGGGCACATCCTGGGGCTCTGCCCGGACTGGCTGGTTGGGAGGTGGAGCCAGATATGGCTGGAGAACCATATGTTGCCGACCCCTGGTGTAGAGGAACAAGATCCGGGGACTTTAGCATAGATTTTATTCTTGAATCCTTCGGAAAAGGCCCCTAGAACCAACTGATTTCATGGTCAGATAGAGGGGAGCCACCCACACCAGCTGCTTCCTCCCTTCGCTCTGCTCTGTTAGTGCGACTCCTGCAGTGGTCCAACACCTGGGACTGTGATCTGAGAATCCAAGAGTCTCCGGAAGAGTCGATTTGCGCTACAAGGACCACGTGTTATGATCTTTGAGGGTTAAATGAAGGAAGCATCAAGTCAGGCCCAAGATGGCTACGGAAATAAGGAAAGGAGAGAAGTGTCATTAAATATTCCTCGCATTCTTTCTGACCTAAAAGAAGTGACCCAAGCTGGCAGGCACTCCGCCATGGGAGAGTTCTTTCTTTCCTTTTCCCTCCTCCCTCTCGGTCTGTGCCTCTGCCTCCCTTTGTAGGTCTGTCTCTGCAGCCACCCATTTCTGTCTCTCTCTTCCTGCCCTCCTTTCTCTCGCTCTTTCTTCCTGCCTCTCTCTGGTTTCCTCTCCACTCCCTGTCATAGCTAGCGGCACGCGTGATCCACTGCAAAACGGAAGGTGACCAAGCCGAGTTTTCCACTGGGGCAGGAGAAAAGGATGCTCGCTCTCCCTCTAGGTCTATGGATCTAAGAATTCACAGAGTGAGGCTTCAGAACTTCTGGACTTCTTCACCCAGAGAAGCGAATCTGAACGCCGGAAGAGGCTTCGGGAAGGGTTACTGAACCAGGAAACGCACTGGCCCTGCTTTAGAGCTGGCGGAATAATGAAATCTGTCTCCATCCCCACTGGGTGGGCATCCGTGCCACACGGCTAAACGGCAGAGGGATCCCTTAGCATGGGGGAAGCCCTTCAGAGGCACCCGCTGGTGGCCGAGCTCCGCCCTTGTGACCAGCTCTGGAATATTCCAGACTTTCGAGTAGAGGCGTACACGTTACTCAAAAGAGTTTGGCTTAACACGTTGCATACAAAATGTGTGAAGATCCTGTGTTTCACTAGTTGTGCATGTCTGGGATGCAGCAGAGGGGACGGCGGCCCCTAATGGGCCTGAGAAGTTGTCTTCCTTCTGGCCCCAGCCTTTTTCCACAAATGAAGGCTCTTCTTTTAAAATCCAAGCTTAGGACCCTCTCATTCTGTGTCAGAGATGTGGAGCACAACAGTTGCCAAAGCACAAGATCGAAACAATCCAAAAGCGATGGAGAAGCGCCTGGTGGGCAGGAACACACTGTTATCACATAATCAAAGAGGCCATTAAAAGAATAATCAGTGTGCAAGAGGCAAGCGAGGACACACTGCCCGGCAGGGAGAGATGAAACGGTCATCAAGTGAGGGCGGAGGAGAGGCTGCTGCTCAGGGTCCCTTGTTAAAGCCGCATCAGGAGTCACTGAAGAAGAACTTGGGGCCAGTGGAGGGATCTCCTGGGGTCCCAGAAGGTGGGCAGCCATTGTTGAACTGTGCTCTTCAGCAATGGGAGGAAAAGCCACATCGGTCAGTCAGCAGATGCATCTGAGCCTTTCAGGGTCTGAGAAAGTTGGAGGATGGAAGGAGATTTGAAAGTGGGCAAATCAGGAAATTTGATGATAAAAATGGAGAATAAGTTCAGCAGGTGGGAGTTTCAGTGTGATGTGTAATTCTGCTAGAGGATGTGGGTGAGAGAGGGAGTTTGGGGTTCTTCTGTGTGTAGTTGAAAATGATTCATAGATTTCACCCTTTGCTCCAATTTGTGGGTAGGATTCCACAAGAACATCTACTCACAATTGAACTAGCACTGAAGCACACACAGCAGAGTCTTCAGAAATCATATTTTCCACATGCTTTATGGCACCCATAAAACTCAGAGCAATGACACTGACTCTGCAAGCTTCCTCATGGGCTGTCCAAAGACTCATATGTGTATCTCCCAAGAGTCCGATATTCTTCCTCTCTCCTTTGTAGTTCAGCGCACTTATCAAGTTTGAACCATAGAATGACACAGAGGAGCCAGACTTTTTAGAGAAGAGTAAAACCAATTGGCCTTTTTTATTTGGGGGCCCAAACATAAAAGGAGGTAGAGATCTGGCTAGAGGCTGGCACTGGACCTATGACTGCTAAAGGAACCTCCAAGATTAGGGACTACCTCTACTATTGCAGGTTGTAAGAAATAAAATGGATATAAAAGGATAGATTTAAAAATTATGGTTTTAAAGGATTTATTGGTAGAAATTAGAAAAATGAAGCCACATGCCATGCTGAGTCATTTTAAAAGAGCCATTACCATTACCTCTGCCACTATGCTACTTCAGCTGGAAAAGAGGAAGTGCCCATTCTGTCCTCAGTCTTTATCCTTTTCTCTACATTATTACACTTCCTGTCTATGTGATTACCTAAGCCAGGAATCATGGGAAATGTAGTTTGAAAGACCCCTAAACTTCCACAGGAAGTTTAGATCAGAGACCTCAAAATTAGTTAAAGGACCCCCAAATTTCCAATATCACAAGGTCAGCAGCTTATCTGAACCTTATTGTCTTTTAGAGTTTCCTAGAGCATTGAGGGATTGACTGACTTCCATGGGATTAGAACATCGTATGTATCAGAGGCAAGACTTGAACCCAGGTCTTCTTGGCTTTGCAATGGCTCTCTATAAACTACTCCACTCTGCATTTGGAGTACAACAAGAAAATGAATAAAAACTCAGGAGATTAATGAAAGGAGCATAGTTAGGAGGGGTAAATATTCACTTGGATCTCAGTTCTTGTAGAGTTGGGGCACCATTATATCTTTGGAGAAAACTGGATGTTCCCATGACTCATCCAATGGCATTTCATTGGAACCTTGCCTTAGACTGTGAAGCCAAGAAAGCGGGAAAGAGGAAAGTAGAGAAAAGGGCTGGTTCTAGGAGAAGTTCCTAGAAATGTGTACAAAGTTGTTGCCATGCCCTAATTTGTTCTGTTTCCTTGATATGGGAACACATGGATCTCTTCCTGCAATGTGTGCACTTTCTTAATTTAGGGATGATGATAATAATACAAAGAAAAAGTATAGTATTAGCCACCATTTATATAATGTTTCAGTTCTGTACTTTATATAAGCTGTTTTGTTTGAACCGCACAACAACCATGTGATGGAGATACTAGCATTGTGTCCGTCTCATTGATATCAAAACAAATACAGAAGAATGTGAAGTGACTTGTCCATAATCACAGAGGTAGTAATTTTCTGAAGAGGGATTTGAACTCAGACATTCTTGATTCCAGCACATATGCCCCAGTCATGTGGCCACTTACTTATTTATACTATATAGCAGTGATTCCCAAAGTGGGCGCCACCACCCCCTAGT
This sequence comes from Gracilinanus agilis, assembly GCF_016433145.1. Classification (NCBI taxonomy): domain Eukaryota; kingdom Metazoa; phylum Chordata; class Mammalia; order Didelphimorphia; family Didelphidae; genus Gracilinanus; species Gracilinanus agilis. The sequence continues at coordinate 796,102,220 of NC_058130.1, read as the reverse complement.
GGGTGTTACAGTGATCCAGGGAGGCAGTGATGGCCACACTTTTTTTTGTATTACATTCTATTCTGAGTTCAATAAATAGTTTCATAATTTCCAGGGGATGCTAAGTAATATTTTTTTTTTCTGGAAAGGGGGTGGTAGGCCAAAAAAGTTTGGGAACCACTGCTATATAGTAAAATTACATGGATTCTATAGGAATTTGTGCTTCATCACCAGCAGTTTAGTCTGTCTGAATTTTCACCTCGTGTCACAAAAGCAATTTATGTGGTTGTTTGGACCTTAAAGATTCAAGTTATAGAATGTCATAGAAATGGGAAAGAGACGAAAGGAGGAGGAAGGGGGATGTTGAGGAAAGAGCCTTTTGACAACGAGAATGGGTCTAGGGTGCCAGAGGGTTTTGGAAGTGTGTAAACATCAACAAGATCTTAAAGATAAGGATTCGAAGGGTGAAACATGGTCAATCTCTTCTTCCATGGAAAGTGAAAAACAATTCAATCAATGATCAAATGATAATTTGGCTTTAAGCTATCTGATCATTAAAAGGTTATGTAAGGGGGCAGCTGGGTAGCTCAGTGGATAGAGAGCCAGGCCTAGAGACGGGAGGTCCTGGGTTCAAATCTGACCTCAGACACTTCCCAGCTGTGTGACCCTGGGCAAGTCACTTGACCCCCATTGCCTACCCTTACCACTCTTCTGCCTTGGAGCCAATACACAGTATTGACTCCAAGATGGAAGGCAAGGGTTTAAAAAAAAAAGGTTATGTAATTTGCTGGTGAGTATATCATGGAAAGTTATTGACTTCCCAAGGATTAACAAGAAGGTCCCTTATAGAATAAAAGATGAAATTGACTCGCTATTCAATAAATCAGCAATCGCTCAATCAACAACCATTTAATATGTGAGAATTTTGGTGATGAATGGTGGGGATATAAAACCAAAAAAGAAATAACTCCTGCTCTCAGGAAATTTCTTTTCCAACAAAGGAGACAACATGAACATATACACTATAGGCATCTGCCAAAAACATGTAAAATGTCTATGAATTCATTGTGGGAGGGGATACATTGGGTGGTGGGAAAAGTGAGGAAAGATGAATGTAAGAAATCTATCACTTGAGTTCTTTTGCACCCTACAGACTGAAGTGATCTTTGCATTTTATACAAAATGCCTCGAGTTTCTAAATTTATTGCATGAAGAGAATAGATTAAAAGGGGAAAATATTCCTTTAAGTAAAAGGAATACAGGGAATTTGTGATCTAAGCCCAACCAATAGAAAAAGACATGAGCAGAATGGGCCTAGACCTGAGTGCCTTGTCACCCCTCAGGGACACTATTGTTCAAAAAGAGGGAAAGGATTGTGTGTCCTCCAGCGACAGAAGGAATGACTATACCTCTCCCGAGTTTCTCCTTTCACTGTGCCTGCGGAAGATTCACCTTTGTTTGCTCCTGCAGATTCAGAGCACTGTATGGCGTGTCCAGAAGAGGAATATCCGAACAAGCAGAGAGACGGCTGCCTCCCCAAGGTTAGGACGTTCCTGACTGTGAAAGACCCGTCGGGGATGGCTCTGGCCCTTGTGGCTGTTTCCTTCTCTGTGCTCACAGCTCTGGTTCTGGGGGTCTTCGTGAAATTCCGAGACACCCCCATAGTCAAAGCCAATAACAGGACTCTCAGCTACACTCTCCTCATCTCCCTCATCTTCTGCTTCCTCTGCTCTCTGCTCTTCATAGGCCGTCCTACCCCTGTCACTTGTCTCCTCCAACAAACAGTGTTTGCTGTTGTCTTCACGGTGGCTGTTTCCTCCATTTTGGCCAAAACCATGATCGTGGTTCTGGCTTTTAGGGGTGTTAGACCAGGGAGCAGGATTCACACATTCCTGCATCCTCGAGTGTCCAATTATGTTGTCTTCATCTGCTCAGGGATTCAGGTGATTCTCTGTGGCACCTGGCTGGGCACCTCTCCCCCCTTTCCAGAGGCTGACACTCACTCTGAATATGGCCACATCATCATGAGATGTAATGAAGGTTCTGCCATTGCCTTTTACTGTGTCCTGGGCTACATGGCCCTTCTGGCCCTGGGGAGCTTTACTGTGGCTTTTCTGGCCAGGAACCTGCCTGACACCTTTAATGAAGCGAAGCTCATCACCTTCAGCATGCTGGTGTTCTGCAGCGTCTGGGCCACTTTTCTGCCCACCTACCAGAGTAGCAAAGGAAAGGCCATGGTGACTGTGGAGATCTTCTCCATCTTGGCCTCCAGTGCAGGGTTGCTGGGCTGCATTTTTATTCCCAAATGTTATGTGATCCTCCTGAAGCCAGAAAGGAATACCCAGGGACAGATCAAGAATAAACAAGATTCCAGAGGTAGGATTCTCTCTGGAGTATAGCCTGACACTTCCAGTTCTGGGAAGAATAAGAAGAATAATTCACGTTAATCTGCCATCACTATATTTGCCAGTTCTAGTGATATTTGAACCTAAATTATTATATGCGTCTTTCTCTCTGTGACTTTGTCCAGTCCTGCTCCCAGAGATAGGCTCAATCCCCCGAGAGGGAAATGACTTCTGCCTTTTTGAGAACGTTGCTACAGATTCTGTGAATACTGCCACCAGTGCGGGGAGAGAAATGTGAGAACTCCAGATTTCGGAATGTTTGATGTCCTAGGATTGACCACATGGGTCAATGGGAATATGATTGGGGATGTAGACTAAACGGTCACCCTAGTGCAATTATCAATAATGTGGAAATAGGTCTGGATCAATAACACATGTGAAACCCAGTGAAATTGAACATTGGCTATGGGGAAGGGGGTTTTGAGGGAAAGGGAAAGAAAATGAATCATGGAACCATGGGAAAATATTCAAAATTAATTAATTAAATGAATTTCTAAAAAAAGAATGTTTGATGTCCTCAGTATCACCCCTTGAACAAGGGGCAAATAGGAGACATTCTTCAATCTCCCCTACTCAATGTCACTTCCTATGAAGGATACCTTCACCACTGGCTTCCACCCCACCTTACACAACTGAACTTCCAGGACTTTGGGGTGCTCTTCATAGCTCCACCAGGGTATGACTTCCTCTGCTCAGCCAGTTTCAGAGTATCTGCTTTACAGATCATCTGCTTTCATCCAGTGACCTAAATGTAGGCCCAATGATCTTTTAAAATTCATTAAGGAATTATTCATGCCAGTTTGCATTTGAAGGCAAGGTTGATTATTGTCTCTATTTTACAGTTAAGGAAACTGTGACAGACAGAGGTTAAGTGACCTGCCCAGGGTCACACAGGTAGTAAGTATCTGGAATCAGATTTGAACCCTATCTTCCTGACTTCAGACCCAGCCCTTTCTCCTATAACCTAAAATGTATATAAATATTTTCCCCAAATATCTGTCCAGGGGAAATTGGGCTCGAGCTTAGAGAGCATGTGTATCAAAGAAGTGGCTTAGAACTCTTAGAATTCCTTTCGCTGGAGTCCTCCAGAGATTTCTTGTTGGCATGGTGTAGTTGGCATTTTCTGCTTGGTACCAATAGGAGACTTCTCTGACATCTAGAGCAGAGGAAAATGTTACCAAAGCTAGTAAAATGGGGATATTTTGTAAGTTCTCTAGAACAAATAAAGATTGAGGAATGAGAAGCAAGAATACAAGAAAAGGAACTATGTACCAGTCATATGGGGAGAGCAATGCTTAGTTTCCATGTTGCATTGGCAAACAAGTAATCTGGAGAATTACAACCAACAGTCAAAATGGACTTTACTGGTTCATAATTTCTCAAAGTTTCAAGGCCACCAGGCAATTATTATCCTATCAATTTGCCATCCATAATGATATAAGACTAACTGTTTGGACTCAAGCCCCCAAAGTGAAGAAGTCTCAATCTTCCCAAAGCTAAAATTTTAAAAAATCACCACATGTCATTACACATGGTATGTTTCATGTAAACTTCATGGTTTTCTAGGAATGAAACAGCCACACTGTTCCTTTGAGGCCCATCTTGAAAAAGGATATAGTAATATAACAGATGTTAGTATAGTAAAACATCCAAGGCAAGGGTGGAAACATTTTCCTTAAAAATTTGGTCTCACATATAAAGAAAATACACTTTCCAATTATGTTAAAAACCAAAATGGCACAGTGAAAGAGATTCCTGGATAACGGTTTCTTCCAACTGATTCCTGAAAAAGCACAGGGAGTGCAAATACATCCTGAATAAATCCCTAAAAAATGATATCCTTTGTGTGTATATCTCCTCTTATTCATACTGATAGGTTTATGCATTCAATGCCCAAGAGGTAAGTCCTATCCTTGGTTCATAAGAGGCAATTTCCTTGGGTTCATTGGTAGTCTTAAAGTCCATATTCCTAACACTAAATCTCTTGTTCCATTCCCAATGTGCCCATCTTTAATGGGCTTTTGGTACTTGCAATTGGTTAAAAAGGGCATCTATTAAGATGGAATAGTAATGACAATATCTATACAGCCTTCTCTTCACTAACCTATGGTGCCATCTCCCACCCATGCATACAGTACCCATAGGAAGACTAAGAACAAACAGTGCACAGAAAACATTTGGCCAAGATAACTGATGTGTTTGTTCCTCTCATCCTTGATTCCTTTCTCTTCTATCACTATACTTCCTTTCCCACTCACCATAGCATATAAGAATCTGAAACACAGAACATTCAGCTAGGCTCCTTAGACCTGCTCATTTCTGAAGTTGGACTTTCAGTTGATAAATTAATCTCCTCTTCAATACATATTTATTTCTCTCCTGTGATATCAGAGCTGATTTTCCTTGAAGCTACTCCTTGTCTGGATTCTCTTAGTTGTTATTTACTTCATACTTAATTTACTATTATCAACTAGCAAAGTTAGTTGGTCTATCAACAAATATTTCATTTCCTTAAATTCAATTTTGTGTTAATTTTATTTCCATATTTTCTTCCTCTCTCCTTCTCCTCACATATTAAGAAGGCAAGAAAAACAACTCATTACAAATATATGTATGCACACACACATTTCTTCATACGACAGGTCCAAAAAACAAAGAAATGAGAAGGAAGGAAGGAAGGAAGGAAGGAAGGAAGGAAGGAAGGAAGGAAGGAAGGAAGGAAGGAAAGAAAGAAGGGAGAGAGGGAAGAAAGGAAAGAAGAGAGGGATGGTGAGGGAGGGAGGAGGAAATGGAGGAAAGAAGGGAAGGATGGGGGAAGAAGGAAGGGGGAAGACAAGGAGGGAGAAAGGAAAGGAGGAAGGAAAGAAGGAAGGGAGAGAGGGAGGAAGGAAAGAAAGAAGGAAGAAAGGGAGGGAGGGAGGAAGGAAGGGAGAGGAGAGAGAGAAAGCAAGCAAGCAAGCAAGAAAAGCACCTAGTTGATCAGTGTTCTATATAGAGGTGGATAGCATGTTTCCTGATTAGTCCTTTGAAATTTTGGTTGGCCATTTTGTTGACCAGCTTCTAGGTCTTTTGAGGTTTATTAACAATACAATTTGTTGTTACTGTATAAGTTGTTTCTCTAATTCTATGCACTCCACTTTGCAGTACTTCATACATAACTTCCTACTTTTTTTAAAAAAAAACCCTTAACTTCTGTGTATTGGCTCATAGGTGGAAGAGTGGTAAGGGTGGGCAATGAGGGTCAAGTGACTTGCCCAGGGTCACATAGCTGGGAAGTGGCTGAGGCCGGATTTGAACCTAGGACCTCCCTAGAGACCGTCTCTAGGCCTGATTCTCAATCCACTGAGCTACCCAGCTGCCCCCTCTTACTACTTTTTTTGAAAGCATCTTTGCTATTTTCTAACCACGTGAGAGTCCTTCATAGCCAAGTCCCAAGATGCACTCTAGATGAGTACATGATGTAGACATGACAAGTGTTATCATAACGAATTAGAGGATCATGGGAAAACTTGTCCATTAGGTCTATGGAAAGGGAAAGAGAGATTGATAGGAGGTGAAACAGACAATTTTGATTGCACAAAGTTAAAAGAATTTGCACAACAAAATTAATGTAGCTAAAATTAGAAGAGAAACATGAAGTTCATTAACTACACATGAGGTCAGTTTCTCTGATCAAGGATTTATTTCAGGGTAGTGAGGTAGCACAGTGCATAGAGCACCAGGCCTGCAGTTGGGAGGACCCAAGTTCAAATCTGGCCGGTGGCCTCAGATACCTCCTAGTTGTGTGACTCTGGGTAAGTCACTGAACCTCATTTTGCCTAGCCTTTGACCTTTGTTTATTACTAAGACAGAGAATGAGTTTTTTTTAAATCAAGGACTTATTTTTAAGATATTCAGGGCACAATGTTACATTTATAAGAATAAGAGCATTCTCCAGTGAATAAATGATCAAAGTATATAAACAGGTGATCTTCAGAGGAAGAAATCCAAGTTATTGAGTCATATACAAATGCTCTAAATCAGCAAAAAAGATAGAACTGCACATTAAAATGACTGGGAAGAACCCCCTTCACATGCATCATGTGAGAAAAAGAAAAATGACAAATGCTAGAGTATTTGTAGGAAAAAAATGCTTTAATATATTATTGGTAGAACTGTGACCCGGTACCATCATTCTCAAAAAGCAATTTGGAAAAAAATAATAAAGACGAGGACAACGACAACAACAAGTTTCCATTAACATTGGAAAAGGAATTGGCAAATCACTCCAGTATCTTTGCCAAGAAATCTCCAAACGGGGCCCAGAGGGTCAGGCGACTCCAACAACCAAACAATGGCGCGTCTGCCTCCCGCTATGAGGGCCAGGCTTGTGCTCAGGACTTCATCATTCTGGTCATCTGGTCCTCGCAGCCATCTTGGGATGTGGGTTCTATTTTATCCCCATTTTACAGATTAGGAAACAGAGACACGAAGGGGCCGAGACTTGGCCAGGGCCACACAGCTAAGAAGGGAAGGAGGCCGTCCTTCCAGCACTCTAATCCCGACACCACCTGGTGGCCGTGCATATCATCTCGGACGGTGCCATGGAAGCCTTTGAGCCGGGCGTCCCTTCGGAGCCGGCGGCGTTGTTTTCAGGTCCATCTCCGAAGAGATCCACTAAAGAAGAAAATCGTCCATCCGCACAGAAACGCTCGTGCCGGCTCTCTTTCCTGTTGTAGCAAACAAGGCGCCCACCGGCCAAAGCGAGGCTGACCAGACTCAGTCTAGCAGGAGGCGTGTTCATGGGCTGGCTGTGCGCAGGCACGCACGCAGGCACGCACGCAGGCACGCACGCAGGCACGCACGCAGGCACGCACGCAGGCACGCACGCAGGCACGCACGCACGGCTCCAGGAAGAATCTGTCTGGAGAAGATGGCGGATGACGGCAAGGCGCCGCCATTCCAGAACCGCTCAAGAAGGACCTGGACTGGAGAGTGTGCGGAGAGAAGACGAGAAGGCAGGGAGGGCCCACTTCAGAGGTGCTGGAAAACCCAAACGTCTGCGCGCGTCCCCAGAGGCCAGAAGGGACAGACGTGTTTGTTGGAGAGCATCGAGGCGGTCGGGCCACACTTAAAGCACAGAGTTTTGGCCGTTCATTAGAAGATGGTTTGAAACAGGAAGAAATCCAAGGCAGGCGGGACCCACGTAGACAGCAGGGGTATGAGTTGAATAGGATGGAATGATACAAAGAACAACTTAAAGCATGAGAAAGGGGGATGTATTGGGAGAATATGGAAGGGAAAAATAGAAAGGGGTAAATTAGTATACATAAAAGGCATGAAGATCATTCACAGTGGAGGGGAAGATGGGAGAGGTAGGAAAGAGAGCATGTGCACCTTACTCTCATCAGGATTGACTCAGTGAGGGAAGAACCTACACAATCAATTGGAAATAGAAATCTCTCTTATCCTACAGGAAATTAAGAGAAGAAGGGGATAAGACAAAGATCGGGGGTGGGGGGACTGATAGAAAAGGGGAAAATTGGGGGATATGATGGCTAGACACCAGGATGGAGAGTAATACACAGTAATCATAATGGTGCAAAAATTAGCTTCTTTAATAAAGGACTCATTTCTCAAATTCATAGGAAATGAGTTAAATGTATGAAAATACAAGTCAATCCCCAATCATAAATGGCCAAAAAATATGAACAGGAGATTCTCAAAGTAATGAAAGCTCTCTATCATCATGCCAAAAATGTTCCAAATCACTACTAATTAAAGAAAGGCAAATTAAAACTATTCTGAGGTACCACCCCAAACCTATCAGATTGGCTACTATGACAGAAAAAGAAAATGACAAAACTTGGAGTAGTTGTGGAAAAATTGAGACAATGATGAACTGTTGGGGAAGTTGTGAACTGATAAAACCATTCTGGAGAGCAATTAAGACTTATGGCCAAGGGCCTATAATACAGTACATACACTTTGACCCAGCTCTTTTTGTATAGGCAAGGGATAGGAAAGTGAGGGGATACCCATTGATTGGAGAAGGGCTAAGTTATAGTAAATGATTATAATGGAATACTATTGTGCTATACAAAATGACAAGTAAGAGGAACTCTGAAAAACCTGGGAAGATTTTTTTGTGATAATTAGATTAAGTCTACACTGCCCATCTTTAGATTTAATCACCAATGGTGAGGACACCTTTAATTCTGGGAGGTCCATAACCCAAGCGTGCTGGAGTCAACTTACTGCCCCCTAGGCAGTACTATGAAAATCAGCTATTGTGATTGGACATGCAAATTAGGAGGGAGGAACAGGAAGTGATACATAAGTGATGCCTTTAAAAGGAGAAGGTCCTCAGTCAGTGAAGTCTTCTGTGGAAGAGAGCATCTGGTGAGGACCTCTTCCAGTTCATGGAGGAGTGCTGGAATGCTGAGACACTGGTGGGACCTCTGACTGCTTCCCTCTGAATTGTCACGTTGGTAAGTTAGGCTGACTCTCTCTTCCCTTGGTGTTTCTGGAGGCTCCAGCCTCAGGGAGGCCTCTCTTGTCTCTCTAATTGTAAAAGGCCTTGTGGCTAGAAGCCTTGTTTAATTAGCCTCTGTGCCCCTCTGCTGGGCCTCTGGTCTGGGCCAGAGTTTCTCTCAATTTCCCCACCTTCAATCTTCCTAATTGTAAATAAATCACCACGAAAGTCAATTTTGACTTGAGATTATTTCTTGATTGGGGAAATTTCCCCTGGCTACCACCTTTTAATATATTGAACCCATAAAACCCCTATTTCACCCTTGCCATTTACAGGAACTGAAGCAGAGTGAAATAAACAGAACCAGGAGAATATGCACAGTGATGGGAACACTGCACAGTGAACAACTGTGAATAACTTAGCTATTCTCAGCAATATAGTGATCCAAAAGAATCCCAAACGACTCACGATAAAAATATCATCTGTTTCTAGAGAAAGAACTGATGGATTCAAAACATTTTCACCTTCTTAATTTTTTGTTTGTTTCCTTCCACAAAAGGATTAATATGGTAAAATGGTTTACATGATTACACATCTAAAATTTATGTTATTATTGATCATCTCCGTGGGGCAGGGTAGGGATGGAGAGAGGGAGAGAATTTGAGACTCAATTTTTAAAAAAATATTGGAAACAGTTTTAACAGGTAATTGGGGGGAAAAGTAATTTTTTAAAAAAAGAGAGTAGAATACCCGAAGGAAAGTGTCACTTTCCCCCCCAGGGAAACAGGGACCATTTTCAGATCCCAATAGATCAGGAATTTGTCTTAGATAAAGGCCAGAATGCAGACTAGGAGAGAACTGACCACACCTTCCCATATCACAATACTTCAGAAGCACCCAGAACTTCCAAATACACAGAACTGCTTGAAAACAGGAAAACAAGAAAGTCTAAAGTTTCAGATAGTGCCTCTCTCACATCATGCCAGGAAGGGCCCAAAATTAACATAAAGTTCCAGATAGAGTAAAAAACTTAGAAAACAACAAAAAGGTACCTGATCATAAAAACTAATATGATGAGAGGGAAGATCAAGAAACAAACTCAAAAAAAATCTAAGGTAACTCAATAGAAAAAATGTACATTGGATATAAGACCAACAAGAATTCTTGGAAAAAAATCTAAAAAAAATTTTGAAATCCAATAAGAGTGGTAGCAGAAAAAAGTTGAGTAAAAAATAAAAACAAAGGAACAAAATTATGAAAAGGCAATTAACATCTTGGTAAAAAGGGCACAAAATATTGAAGAAATAACACATTAGAATAAAATTGACAAAATGGAAAATGAGATTCAAGAAAAGCACTAAAGAAAATAATTAAAAAAAGAATTGGCAAAATGGAAACAAATATGAAAAAATTCAATTTAGAAAAAAATTACACATTAGAATTGGGTAAGTGGAAGCTCATGACTCCATAAGACAGTAAGAAACAATAAAAACAAACACAAAAGAAAAATAGAATAAAATGTGAAATATCTCATTGGAATTACAACAGACCCATAAAATACATGAAGAAGAAATAATTTCAGAATTATTGGATTTCTCACAAGCCTCGATCAAAGAAAGAGTCTAAACATTATATTTCAAGAAATTGCTCCAATATCCTCAAACCAGAGAGTAAAATACGAATTGAAAGAATCTACCTATCAGCACTGGAAAGAGACTACAAATTGAAAAGTGATGTCAAAGAGAAAATAGAGTAGCCACAAGGAAGTCATTTAAATATTATGGAACCACAGTCAGAATCACACAAGATACTACCATATTTAAAAAAGGAAAAGGTGTGGAATATTGTATTCCAAAAGGTCTGATATTACTATGAAGAACAGCCAATGTTACTCCTCTTCTGCCTCATAAAATCTCTAGCTTCCTTCAAGATCTCAGCCCACATGTCATCTCCTTATCTCCCCAAGTTAGTGCTCTTTCCCTTCTCAAAGCAACATTATCAAGGGAAATGTAGAGTTTAAGGAAGGAAGGGTGAGAGAGAGAGAGAGAGAGAGAGAGAGAGAGAGAGAGAGAGAGAGAGAGAGAGAGAG
>NC_058130.1:795960887-796036303 GCF_016433145.1 Gracilinanus agilis | reverse complement strand
TGTGAACTGATCCAGCCATTCTGGCTGGCAATTTGGAATCATGCTCAAAGGGCTATAAAAGAATGCCTGCCCTTTGACCCAGCCATACCATTGTTGGGTTTGTACCCCAAAGAGATCATAGATAAACAGACATGTACAAAAATATTTATAGCTGCGCTTTTTGTGGTGGCAAAAAACTGGAAAAGGAGGGTATGTCCTTCAATTGGGGAATGGCTGAACAAACTGTGGTATATGCGGGTGATGGAATACTATTGTGCTAAAAGGAATAATAAACTGGAGGAGTTCCAGGCGAACTGGAGAGACCTCCGGGATCTGATGCAGAGTGAAAGGAGCAGAGCCAAAAGAACATTGTACACAGAGACTGATATACTGTGGTAAAATTGAATGTAATGGGCTTCTGTACCAGCAGCAATGCAATGACCCAGGACAATTCTGAGGGATTTATGGTAAAGATGCTACCCACATTCAGAGGAAGGACTGCAGGAGAGGAAACATATAAGAAAAGCAACTGCTTGAACGCATGGGTCGGGGCGGACATGATTGAGGGTGTGGACTCAAAACTACCACACCAATGCAACCACCAACAATTGGGAAATTGGTCTTGATCAAGGACACATGACATAACCAGTGGAAAAGTGCGTCGGCCATGGGAGGGGGGAGTGCGGGGGGTGAAGGGGAAAATAGGAGCATGAAACATGTAATCATGTTAAAAATGATTATTAATAAATGCTAAAAAATAAAAAATAAAAAATAAATAAAAAATTATTAAAACAAAAAAAACAAAAACAAAAAAAAAAAAAAGAAAGTACAAAAAAGATGATCACAAAACCCTGTAGTGATTTCTATGAAGTGAACCAAGGTGAAATGAGCAGCATGAGGAGAACATGGTAGAAAATAATAGCAATGAGGTGGCTGTGAACAACAACTAATATCAGCAATATGAGGGTCCAGAACAACTCTGAGATCAGTCAAGAGGGGTGATCCGCTGTTAAAGAAGGACCTGAGGGCAGCTTTTTTGCCTTTGGCCTCCTGACTCAGAGGATGGTTCTCTACTCATACCACCTGCCTCTCAGGGATCTACAGAAGCCTCTGAAGATGTCAGGTTCAACATCACTTACCTGTGGATACCTGTAGAGCTCAAGCAGGGTGCCCATCTGGACAGACAGAGCTGATGTGCCTCCTCCAAGGACCACTACAGGCTGCTCCTGCCCCCAGCAGCTGTAGTTGGGGATGAGCTGGCCCTGCCCAGACAGCCACCTCAGGGAATTCTCCAAGGTGCTGGCGTCACTGTGGTAGGTGTTGTAGAGGTGGAAGCCCAGTGTGAGGTTGGGCAACAGATTGGGGTCTTTGTTGATCTCCTCTACAGCAAACATAAGGGTCAGGGCTTGTTGGTAATTCTTGTACAGCCATCTAAAGGAAAGAGACAGACAAACAATTAACTAAGCCAGTAAAAGAATTCATTTAAGAAAGGAGGCCATTCTAGCCCCATGAGGGCTAAACCTATTAACTAGCTCTTTTGAGTGTATTAATAACAATTTCTCTTGTTCCCATATTGCTCCCCTCTTCTGATTCCTGGAAGATTGAGGACAATTTCCTTTGAATTCCTAGGATGGCTCTGCCTGCTAGAGTTACTCACTCATTCATTAATTTATTCACTCAAGAAATATATACTGAACACCAGCCTTTATAGAATCACAAGAGTCTGAGATTTTGAAAGTAGCCCAGAAGTCATCTCGTCCAATTTGTTCTCAGAATAAATCAGCACTGTAACATTACCTTTAATGAATAAAGTAATTTCCCTTAAGAGATAAAGGAAAAATATTGAGAAGTTTTTTAAAAATTTAACAAAATCTTCAGTAGTCTTAAAAGAGCAAGTTAGGGCAGAAAAACCTATTCCTTTCTGAAGTCTGTCTGAACATCAATGCACTCATTCACGATTTGCCCTTGTACTCACAAACCTTTAGTTAGTGCCAGGACTAAACCTTGGCCCTCATCCCAGGTATCAGCTCCCAAAAAGGAGTCCTGCTTCTCTCACATAATAATCCTGTAGATCTCTACCCCTCTTAAGAAACCTAATTTAATCCAGAATACCTGAAGCCTAAAGTGTGTCCATCATCCCTGTCCACCTTGACCCCTAAAATATCTTCCTTACTATAATTTCTGTTTCTGCTTCCTTTTGGTTCTGTCTAGTGGTGCTGTGTGTAGAAGCATGTGAGACTAACAATTGAGTTAACAATCTGTACTTCCTTCCATTGTTTCATGACAGGGAAAATAAAGATCAAAGTATGAATTTGGAACTGGTTGCCTCTGTGCCAGTGGCCCACTTTTTTTCCTTGAAGTTGGGACTGTGTTGAGAAACCTAATCCATAACTGTGTGGCTTCCCCCCAATATAAATGAGACATAAGGGATATTGGTATCCTTCCTGCTTAATCGGAACATTCCTGACTTTGTTTAAATGATATCTGACAAGAGTTGGCTCTCATATGCTATCCCTGTCCAGAGGAGACCTAGGATAAAGGGAAACATGGTTGGCTGGCAAAGTGATAATACAAGGCAGGGTGGGATATTAGGCTCTTGACTGGCTAAGAGAGAGTTAGTAATGCTGAGCCTGGGAAGGCACCTTTCTAATATGAGGATGATTTAATGTAGTATATCATAGTCCTAGAAAGATGGGCATTTTCTTGGTTGGAGATGGAGATGAAGGCTCTCCAAGGGAGAGAAATCAGGGGACAGAGAAACATATCTGAGGGACAGGAAGCATCTCAGTTCACACTCACAAAATCTGCTAGCAGGTATTGTCTAAATGTCTTCAGTTCAATGTCTGAAGGTTTTATTCAGCTCTTTCAAACTTCTTTCTAATTTTTTCTTGCCCACCATAGAGACTGAGAAAAGCCCCAAAGAAAACAACAAAGAAGAATTGCTATCCACAGCTGAAACCAAACAGCTAAAAATTCATAGCCAAAAAATTTAATATTCATTTCTACATATTCCAAAATATTTACGATCTAGAAATATTTCTTGAGAAACTCTGACCTTTAAAGAAATCCAGACCATTGTATTCTGGGAGGTTGAAGGCAAATACAAGGCAATCTTCTGGCCTTATCATTTACTTTGTCATTAACATACAAATTTACTTTTCTTTTATTAACTGGCTGCTTTCTGAGAATATGAAACCCTGTGCCCATCCTTTCTTTATTCCTACTCACTTCAATTAAAATCAGAGAGAAAGGAATCAACTCCCCAGCCAACAAAACAACCACCGTTTTCAAGGAATAGTCAGTCAAAGGCTACAAAGATGCAAAAAAAAAGGAATTTGCTTCATAGTAATCTTTTTGTCCAATGCTGCACAAAGGGTAAGAGCATATTTGCCTCTCTCTTTCCAGCTATCATCAACTCTTCCTTGGTGGTGAACAATAACAAAATAGAAAAGAGTTAGGAATATCTTAAAGTGTACAGAAATATTACATATTAAAACATTTCTTTATTTTATACTAATGGAGATAAAAAAATGAAGGAAGGAAAAGAAATGCCAAAAGAGAAATGCATAAAGCAAAAGGAACTTAAAATCAATAGAGATGAGCATACACTACTTCCATGTCTATTGTTAAAGGGAGTTTCTTAATCTCTCCTTCTGTCTCTTTAAGAGGCAGAAAAGGAGGCAGGAACCAAAACATTTCTAAATAAGAGCAGCAGAGAGCTGAAGATTCCATTACCTAGGATATGAGGATGAGTATATAAGAAAGAGACAGTTAAGAGAAGGGGTTCTTTTTCTCTGGATTTTTAGAAAGCAGGAGGTCGGTCTGTCTTTGTCTCAGTCAGACTGGCTATTTTGACTGACGGTTGGGATAGAGAAAACAGATTTAAGGCAGTCATAGGTGATGAGTATTTAGTTATTAGTTCAGGTAGTTAGGTAGTATCCAGTTAGCAAATATAATTTAGATAGACAGTGTAGGCATTTAGGCCTGGCCTGGCTCAGGTAGAAGAACCTGTCCTTGAAGACAGAACAGGATTATTTTTGAAATTTTAGTTAGGATTTTAGATATAGCTATAAGATTACTCTCACTTTCCTCCTTTCCATTTCCTATCTAAACTTCTCCTCAGAATAAACTAAGTGTTTTGTGTTTTACCAAATTGCTCTCCTAACTTTTGTCAAACTCCTACCAAAAATTTAATCCTTAACACTATCCTTCATCTCCTAAAGCCCTGGTAGGCATCTGGGTGGCCCATAGCCTCACATTGAAATAGCCTGGGCAAGAGTATACTTGGAAGGAAAATGGATGTGGTGTGTGTGTGTATGTGTGTGAGAGAGAATGACAGAGAGAGAGACAGAGAGAAAAAGAGACACACAGACACACAGAGAGAGAAACAAGGAGATAAAAGTTTAAATCTAAATCCTTCTTTTATAGCAAAGAATTATACTTCTATTTGAGGTTGCATTACTACAGTCTGGGCTCTTGTGTTTAGAGGAGTTGTCCACAGCACAAGCAGAGGCAAAACAAAGAGGTATATCTCTCATACTGCCTTAAAAACAGTAATAGAAGAGAGTGACATACAGATAGAAATACACAGAAATCAATAAAGGCAGATACAGTAATAAGAAGAGACAGAGACAGGCTGCGATGAGGAGACAGAATCCTTTCACTTTAGCTTTGAAAGAAAAGAAGATGGATGTGAACTCTGAGGAACAAAAGTGAGAAAAGAGGGGGAGAAGAGATCCTCAGGGCATTAGCAGGCAAGGGCCTACCATCCCACCTGCCTCTTCCATACAAATCAGCTCTCTCTGAGGACAGAGAGACAGATACTTACTTAAAATCCCTACAGGTCATGTCAGCTTTCCTTCCAAAGAATTCTGCTCCAGTGCCACTGCTCACTGTAACTGAATACATGGTGAGAAAAGTCCCCATCATGAGATCCCCGTGTCTGACAAGGCCGGGACTGATTTGGGAGAAGCAGGGTGGCTTCTCTCTCCAAGGCCCAGAGGCTGGAAGGTTCAAGAACAGTGACAGGATCAGGACAGAAAAGAATGGATAAATTTTTCTCTGAATAAGAGACCACATTTCACTGAACACTGGTGGAAGTGTCAAGCCTGAGAGGAAACAAGGATATGCCTGAATAAGAACAATGTCAAATGTTGGAGTCTTGGGATGCTAAGAAACCTCCTGGTACTGAAATATTGTGTTCAAGTCCAAGTCCTGAGATGTGCCTCTATGTCAACTCTAAGGGCAGTGATGTATGAACAAAGGACTGATTTTAAAGCTTCTCTGGCCCTTAAACTACACTGTCTCTCAAGCTTGTGAATAATCACTGAAAATGGTCTCCAGAGACATCTCCATCCATGAAGGTGACTGGGGCCCAGTCCTGCTCAGGTACCTCCAGCTGTGTCCCTGAGTCAAGGGAAAAAACACAAGTTGAAAAAACATGTTTTGGAATATTTCTTCCTTTTATCAACAACGACTATAGGACAAGATT
Organism: Gracilinanus agilis; assembly: GCF_016433145.1. Lineage (NCBI taxonomy): Eukaryota > Metazoa > Chordata > Mammalia > Didelphimorphia > Didelphidae > Gracilinanus > Gracilinanus agilis. Next base: position 796,030,833 of record NC_058130.1, on the reverse strand, counting down.
CCTCACAGAGGAATTTGTGTGTCCCTGTGTTCCCCATGGGCCTGCAGGGTCCTGGAGCTGGCAAGATGTTGCATCAGGTAAAACTGGGTGTGAACAGAAATGATAAACTTTCAGAGAAAGCAGCTGGGCTGAGAGCCTATGAGACTTTTGATTGTGATGTTCACTAACTTTTGAATCAGGATTCATTTTTTGATAAACTTACAAGTCTAGTGTTTCCCCACACTTTGGATCAAAGCATCAGAAAGTCTCAGAGAACAAAAATGGGGCATCAGAGACAACCTAGTCCCACCAGTGCCTGAAAAGAATCACCATGCACAATTTCCAGCCTTACTGATCCCCATTACCTGATGTTTTGTCAAACTGATATGCTCTTAAATTTGTACTTTATCCCAAATCCTGTAATAATTGGATTTATATTTTTTATCTTCATTCTTTTTTATATTTTGATTTTTTCCCTACTTTGAATTTCATAATTTTAAGAATTCATTTCTTAAAATGTGCATTCTAAATTCTCTCTTTCCATCCCTACTCTGTCCTTTCATTGACAAAGCAAGCAATTTGATATTTGTTTTATCATACAAAACATATATCAGTTATTAGTGCTGTGAAAAATATAAACCAGTAAGAAAACATGAAAAAATAAAATTAAAAAATAATAAGCTTCCATTTGCATTGACATTCCTTCACTTCTTTCTCTAAAGGAGATAGCATTTTCATTATAATCCCTTCAGACCTCAGCAATCTAGGGTTCAATAAACCCAAAGATCCCAACTTTTGGGATAAGAATCCACTATTTGACAAAAACTGCTGGAAAAAATCTTCCCAATGAGAAGATGACAGATCAAGAAAATAGATCTAGAAGAGACCACTTGAGAATTATTGATCTTCCAGAAAAATCAGAGATAAATAGAAAAATCTAGATATCATACTACAAGAAATTATCCAAGAAAACTGCCCCAATTCCTTGAACAAGAGGGCAAAATAGACATTGAAAGAGCCCATAGAACACCAATATTTATTAAGAATCTTCTATCATGCTGGGACCAAATGAATATTAATACAAAGATTCATTGTACTTTTGGGCCTCATTTCAAGGGGGGCATAACCAAGAGGAACATAGAGCAGAAAGGGTGGTTCAGCCATCTTCACCTCCCATTGAAAGTCCTTCTCATTTCATTTGCCACATTTGGTGGAAGGTCCATGCTAGAGTAAAATAGAATTTACTTTGTATAAATCAAGATAGACATGGGTAAGTCAACAGTATAAAAAAAACCTCTTTTACAAATATGCATAGCAAAGTCATGTTCCACCAATGAGTCCATTGCTTTTCTGTCAAGAGCTGGGTAGAATTCTTCATCCTCATTCTGCTCAACTCCTTGTTGTTCATTGGGTTTAATGAAGCACCCACATAGGATGACTACATTATCCTGAGGGCGTAACTATGTGACTTGTGTGTTTTGTACCATGAGCTCAAGTATGCTTGATAGACATGTCAATGGGTAGCCTATCAAGGGGGCATCCCCTTCTGGCATGAGGCTCTTCTATATAAGCAAAATTTCAGTGGTGCACAGGATAGAAGTGAAAGGGATAGGTGGCCCATCCTCTACTGTCCAGTCCATTACATCAAAGGACTCCAAGTTGCACAATGCAGCAGGCTAAGCTTTGGGGTCCTCTGCTGTGGCTGTCATCTTCTTCAGCTATCTGGAGTCATGCTGGTCCTCAGAGCAGCTCCTCTGGCAGATCTGCTCTCTCCTGGTTGAGGGTCACAGCTAACATCTTTCCCTAAAATGGCTTGAAAAATAAATCTTAATACAATTTAACACAGTCATTAAATTGTACATTGCCAATAGTTCAGTCAGATGATGAGAGCTAACTGAAACCTTAGGATTCTACTTTTATTAATATAAAAGATATCCAATGATAGACCTCTACATTAAAGAATTTATATTTCCCCTACTTTGGGCTATTTTTTACTTCTGTCTGAACTAGACACCTGCTTTGTAAAACTACCAATAGCAAACTGAAAGGAACAAAGTTGATCTAAAACCAATTTTTTTTTCAGTTTGACATTAGAACATGCTCAGCACCTTAGAAAAAGATTTCACATTGTATACTCATCAGATCTTTTTTGCTTCAAAACTCTCACTTCAGTTGTTATCTCTCTTCCATTATTTGTTATTATGTACTTTAATCTCCAATTTTAACATGATAGAACACAAATCCGTTTTTCTTTAAGAAAAATGATGATATGCAAGTTTTCTAATTTAAAAATGCTACTAATGTAACTTTATGAAACAGTGATATTATCTCACAGGATGTTTCCAGATCATTGCCAACTCATACCACTCTGAGATATTGAAAGAATTTTAAATAATTAATGATGGATAATTAGATCAAATACTTTTGGAGTATAAAAGAAATTACAATTTCAGTTAGAACAACTTTAATATTACACACTAATAGCTTAGAGATTTTTCAGCCTTAGTCTATTAGTTAAAGATTTAATCTAGTATTTATACATTTCACTGATCAATTTCCCTAATTATATAGAGGAATAAGAGTGGCATAGTTACAGGAAGGGGAAAAATAGTCCTTAGTCTTATGGAAATTCTAGGCATGAGTCTTAGAGACGGCCAACTGTATCGATAAAAAATTCTATCAGGAAAGCTCAGAATCAGCCAGGTGAGAACATTTCCCATTAAAAATGAAATTCAATGAAGGGAGACGTACCTCTGCCCATGCAGAGATTTTCTCTCTCACCATTTAACTCCACCTGCAGATGGCTAATGTCACCTCCATAGAGCTAGTGGCATTAGGAATCATTGCCTTAACACCATTTGCTATAACTACTGGTTCCATGTATGAACGGTGCAGGGCAGGCTGGTCTAGAACTTCTGTTTCCTTTGAGTTCATTTTCAAGTGAAGATTAGCACAAGCAGCAGAGCATACATCCATAGTCTGTTACCTCTCAGTCTCTGAAGCGGCACTGCAAAGAAAAGGTCTCACATCAGTTTTTCCTTTACTCTTGACTTGTAGCCTTTGCAACTTAGATAATTCATCCAAACTGGGGAAGCTGATCTTAACCTTGATACACCTCAACAGAAATTGCAGCCTGTATTAGAAAGATGTGATGAAGGAAGAAAGCTTATCTGGAGAGAAACAGGTTTCATTGCATCCTAGAACGTAAAAGGAGCGAGAAGAGAAGAGGTTTATGATGAAAGGAAGCTCAATAATTACACAGCAGTCATTCCAAGGGACATGGTAGAAAAAATTCAAATTTTCAGTGAGACATTAGGAGAGAATTTTCAGATGGATGGAAATGAGGAATAAAATGCCTCATATTGAGTAGGGGCATATTATGTGTAAGCTGGAAGTTCAAAATAGCTAGAATTGTTAAAAGATGGTGTCCAAAATATTCCATTATTAGCCTAAGTAGCATATTAGCGAATGGTAAAATGTCTATTTAAGGAGGCAGGTGAATAAAAATGTTGGTCATTCCCCAGTCCAAAGTCCATAAATTATGGTTAATTGTGTTTCCATGTCTTGGGTTGGCTCAGGAATCTTATCTCAGGTCTAAAGCAAACAGAGGTATGGCACATCATTCTTTGATCCTAAAGAGGAGACAAGAGGAGTCACATCCCAAGACCAGAGTCATATTGACATATTTATCCTTAAAATTGATTATGCCTCTGGTAGGAACCAAAAGACAATAATCCATCATGATTCCTGCTCATGGAACCAACTTTCTTTTTTATCCTTTCCTGGGTGTTTCTGTCTGACCTAAGCAGGATCACGTAACATTTAGGAATAAAGATACAGCTCAGTAACCCAGCGCTGGATACAAGGATGGAGAAGATCTCCACAGACACTGTGGCTTTGCCTTTGGAGCTCTGGTATGTGGGCAGGAAGGAGACCCACACACTGCAGAACACCAGCATGCTGAAGGTGATGAACTTGGCCTCATTGAAGGTGTCAGGCAGATTCCTGGCCAGGAAAGCCACTGTGAAGCTGCAGAGGGCTAGGAAGCCCATGTAGCCTAGGACAGAGTAGAAGGCAATGACAGAACCCTCATTGCATCCAATGATGATCTGACCTGGTTCAGAGTGTATATCTAAATCTGGGAAAGGGGGAGAGATTGCCAACCAGATGCCACAGAGAATCACTTGAATCCCAGAACAGATAATGACAACAAAGTTGGACAGTTTGGATTGTACCCACCACCTACCCTTGCTCCCTGGCGTTGTAAACTTGAAAGCCAGGACTACCATGATGGTTTTGGCCAAAATGGAGGACACAGCTACAGTGAACACAATCCCAAATGTTGTTTGTCGGAGGAGGCAGGTGGCTGCAGTGGGATGGCCAATGAAGAGCAAGGAGCAGAGGAAACAGAAGTTGAGAGAGATGAGGAGAGTATAGCTGAGAGATCGGTTATTGGCTTTGACTATGGGGGTATCCCGAAACTTCACAAACACCCAAAGAATAAGAACTGTCATGAAAGAGAAGGAAAGAGCCACACAGATGAGAGTCACCCCCAAAGGTTCTGAAAAATTCAGGCAAGTCACAACCTTGGGGAGGCATCGATTTCTTTCCTTACTTGGATATTCATCTTCTGGGCACTTCATACAAGATTTTATATCTGCAAGGCAGAAACACATTCTTAGGATTTGCAATTCAACAAATTATTCAAAACTCCATACACAAAAAATAACTAGAATTACTCAGGGTAATATTGATTACTTCACAAGGCATACTATCTCTTCCTATGCTGGGAGATGGTCATTGATAAGTAACCTGGTGCATAATGAAAGCTCACTCTATACTCATTATTTTTAAAATTGATTTCATTTTTTCTGTATTTAAATTTTCTAGCATAACGCAAACCCTTTCTTTATAAGTCTCTTGTCATGCTACAATGAACATAAAAAATGGAGTCCTTTCATACTATTCTCTCAATTCTTTCTGAATACATTATGTTGTAGAAATAATTGTAGATTCGGATAGTTTAAAAATTGTAAAAGAATTTCTCACACCTTCTTGAGAAGTCTTCTCTCTAAGAATAGATTGGCTTTCCTCTAATCTCATAATCTCATAAAAAATCTCATAAAAATCTCATAAATCTCATCTCATAAAATTTTTGAAAGGTTTTTTTTGCTCTTTGGAAAGTTGCCAACTATATTAGTAAAATTAGGACTCTGGTCCTTAGAATTTTAAAAAGTTTATTAGAATTACTTGAATAGCTAAAAGATGAGAAATAGATTAAAAGAGAGAGATTAAGGGCTGAGCTAGCTTCTCAAGTGGTGAGTCCAACAGCAACACCTTCCTTTGCAGGACACCAGAGACACAGGAAGAGAACACATCCTCATTCGCCCCTTTTATCCTCTCTTTCATGTCCAGTTCAAATTCAGAGTCATGTCCTATTCAAGTTCAGAGTCAGGCAATGTAGGTGATGCAGGTGATGTGACTCCAAGAAAGGGGAGTGGGTAGCTTTCCTTCACAGATATTAAGCAATAAATCAGTAAACTTTCAATGATATACTATGGTCCAGGAATCGGGTAAGGTACCTGAGTTGCAAACACAAAGAATCAGATAATACCTACTCAATAAGGATCTTACCTGCTAGTAAAATATAGCTATTGGCACAATTTGTCTCTATTAATAATCTTTTTTATAATATCCAGCTAATTTACAGGCTTCCATATTTGTACATAAATGTGAGGATCCAATGAACAAATCAATCAAATCACTTGCCTTTACTAAATTCAATGCTAAGGTGCTATGCCCTGACTCCATCATCTGGTAAGAACATAGCTGAACTGTTCATTTGGTATGTGCATTGAAGGTACATATATCTAGATGTGGTTTGAGATAGGTAAGAGGCTGGACTTCATTCATTCTTTGTAGTCTGATCCCAGAAAGCCCAGTGTGGCTGGTGGAGAGAGGAGAGATGGTCCAAATAAACCTGAGAGGTGTAATGGTTTGATTGGGCAAGAGAAGACTTCACAGACTAGTTCTTTTGGCTCAAGCACCCTTTGAAGGATCAATATGACTTCAACTTTTCTCGGGTATGCTAGCATCGTCTGCATAATGGCTAACCAAAGGCTATGCCTTCGGAGCAAAGGACAGATCAGATGCTATGGAAATACAAGGCTAGAAGAAAAAATAATACCCCAAACATAAGGATTGTTAGCACTCTAATAAAAAGTTTTGCAGGAGCTATGATTTATACCCCACTTTGTTTTATTTGCTCTCTAAGTTTGAACACATTTCTTCCTTTGTTGTCTATATACTCACTGAGCCTTTTTTACGTGGTAGGAAAGGATTCCACCTATAAATGTTCTTATCAGTGAAGAGAGACTGTCTATAATGGGAAGCATGGCCTAGGTATGGCCTGGTGATTTGGCACTTAAAAGTCTACTGATCCTATTGGAGAGAGGGATTTGGAGCCCCTTATGGCAACTGACACTATGAAAAAGTGGGAGACGCTGGACACAAGGAAGAGCTTTCAAAGTAAATCTGGAAGAGGAAGGTTACCAGAAGTGGTTCTAGATTGGTGGTGTGCTCTATTATCAGGGATATGATGAGGGAGGGATGCTGCCATAGTGTCTTCTCTGATTTCTGCAATAATGGAAAGTGGGAATCCATGTGGGCAAGTCCTACTAGGCAGTGGCAGAAACTGCCTGGAGGGGGAGAGCCTAGAATGGATAGGTTGGAAGCTTTGGCTTCATGGAGAATATATGGAGAAGGAAGAATGACTATATAATTACACAGAATGAAGATCTAGAATGGACACAAAGAGAAGTAATCAAGAGAGTAAGATAAATTCTTTTTTATGGAAAGGGATGCAAAAAATGTTTTAAGAACTTATGAACAAGACTAGCTGAAGAAAAAGAAGATGTTGAGGGAATTGTGTGTTGGCTAAGAGGGGTTGGGGGTCTTGGGGGAGAGGGAAAGAACATGAAATATGTAACTAGGGGAAAATATTCAAAATAAAAATTAAAAAAATAATAATCCTATTCCACAACTTATTTAGTCATTCCCCAATTGTTAGAGCATCCCTTCCATTTCCAGTTCTTTGCTACCACAAAAAGGAACTGCTATAAATATTTTAGAACATGTAGTTTCTTTTCCTTTTTCTTTGACCTTCTGAGGGAATAAACCTAACATTGCTATGACTGGGTCAAACAGTATACAAAGTTTTATAACTCAGCAAAACTTCAGATTGTTCTCCAAAATGTTTGGAGCAGTTCACAGTCCCACTAACAATATATCAGTGCCCTATTTTTCCAAATCCACTCCAACATGACATTTTGCCTTTTTATCATTTTAGCCAATTTGATAGGTGTAAGATAGTAGCTCAGAATTGCTTTGATTTCCATTTCTCTAATCAATAATGATTTAGAGTATTTTTCATGGAGTTTATATAACTTTGATTTCTTCATCCAAAAACTTTTGATTATCTTTTGACCATTTATCAGTTGAGGAGTGGTTCATGTTCTTACATATTTGATAAAGTTCTCTACAGATTTTAGATATGAGATCTCTGTCTGAGAAACTCTATTAATTTTTTCTCAACTTATTGCTTTCCTTCTACTCTTGGTGACACTAGTTTTATTTGTACAAAATCCTTTCAGTATAATGTATTCAAAATGATCTATTTTACATTTCACAATGCTTTCTATATCTCTTGTTTATTCATAAATTCTTCTCCTATCCATAAATCTGATAGGTAATATGGTCCCTGTTCTTCTAATTTGTTCACAACCTCTTTTATACTTAGTTCATGTATTCATTTTGAACTTATCTTAGTAAATAGTGCAAGATATTATTCTATATCTAGTTTCTGCTAAACTACTTTCCAGTTTTCCCCAAAATTTTTACTAAAAAGTGAATTCTTATTCCAAAAACTTGGAACTTTATCTTTCTCAAACACAAGGTTACTATAATCTTTTATGGCTGTTTGTTGCACATCTATTCTGTTCATTGATCTACTTTTCTATTTCTTAGCCAGTACCAGGTAATTTAATAATTACTGCCTTAAGAGAGAGTTTAAAATTTAATACTGCTAGACCACCTTCCTTATCATTGTTTTTCATTAGTTCCTTTTAAATTATGGACATTTTGTTTTTTAAAATGAATTTTATTATTTTTTTCTAGTTCGATACAATTTTTTGTTATTTAACTGAGATGACATTGAATGAGTATATTAGTTTATGTGGGGTTATCACTTTAATCATATTGGCTCTGATTACTCATGACTAATTAATATTTCTTCAATTATTTAAATTTGACTTTATTTCTATAAAAAATATTTAATTCTGGATTTGTTTTGAAAGATATACTTCTAAGTATTTTGTTCTATCTATAGTTAATTTAAATACATTATCTCTTATTATCTCTTCTTCCAGGACATTGTTAATGATATATGGAAAGGGTGATTTATGTGAGTTTATTCTATATCCTGTTGTTTTGCTAAAGTTATTGATAATTTCAATTAATTTAGTTGAATTTCTAGGAATACATATGTTATCATCATATCCATGAAAAGAAATGTTTGTATTAACTCTTTGCCTATTTTCATACCTTTAATTTATTTTCTTCTCTTATTACTATTGATAATATTTCTAGTACAGTAATATTGGTGATATAAGCATCCTTGTTTTAGTCCTGATATTTTAAGGGAAGGCTTCTAACTTCTCTCCATTATAGAAAATGTTTACTGATAGTTTTAAGTATATACTTCTTAGTAATCTAAGGAAAATCCATTTGTACCTAGACTTTTAAGTGTTTTTAAAAGGAAGAGGTGTTCTATTTTTTCAAAAGCTCTTTCTACATCTATCAATATGATCATATCATCTGAGTTATTTTTGTTGATGTAATTAATTTTGTTAATAGTTTTCCTAATATGAAACCATTCCTGCATACCTGATATGAATCCTGTTTGGTCATGATGCATAATTTTTGCCATATTGTGTTATACTGTAGTACATCTATATTCATTAATGAAAATGGCCTATAATTTTCTTTCTCTGTTTTTTCTCTTCCTGATTAAGGTATCAGATACACCACATTTGTTTTATAAAATGGATTTGGTAACATTCCTTCTTTATCAATTATTATAAATAATTTCTTTAGAGTTGGAATTAGATAATCCTTTCATATTTGATAAAATTCACTTGTAAATCCATCTGCTACTGTTGCACTTTTTCATATGAAGTTCTTTTCTAGCCACTTTAATTTCTTTTTCTAAAGTAGACTTATTTAAATATTTTATTTCCTCTTATTCATCTAGGCAATTTAGATTTTGTAAGTGTTCATTCATTTCACTTAAATTATTAAATTTGTGGGCACATAATTAGGTAAAATAACTCCTAGAATTTGTTTTTATTGCATCTTCATTAGTGATAAGTTCACCCTTTTAAATTTTAATGCATATAATTTGGTTTTATTCTCCTTTTAAAAAATCAGAATGTTTTATCTAGTTTGTTAGCTTTTTCATTAAAAACAACTCATAGTTTCATTTATTATTTCAATGTTTTTCTTACATTCAATTTTGTAAATCTCATCATTAACTTTTAGGATTTCTAAATTAATATTAAATTGAAGGCCCTTAATTTGTTCTTTTTCTAATTTTTTAATTGTATACCCAATTCATCAATTTGTTCTTTATTTTGTTGATTTGAGAATTCAGAGATATAAATTTTATTGCTTTTGCTATATCCCATAAGTTTTGGTACGTTGTCTCATTATTATAATTTTCTTTAATAATGTTAGTTATTGTTTCTATCACATTCTTTATCCAACCATTCTTAATGATTGTCATTTGGTCTCCAATTAATTTTTATCCTTTGATTCTGTAGACCCTTATTAAATATAATTTTATTGCATTAATATCTGACAATGATGCATTTTATATTTCTGTTTTTCTTCCCTTAGTTATTAATTTTTCTGCCTTAATATATGGGAAATTTTTGTAAAGGTACCATTTGCCATTGAAATAAGGTATATTCTTTTCTATCCCTGTGAAATTCTCTTCAGATACCTATCATAGCTAGCTTATCTAATATTTTATTTATCTACTTAATTTCTTTAATATTTATTTTTTGTTAGATTTATCCAGTTGTGAAAGTAGAAGGTTTAAATTCTCCATTATTTTGTTATCTATTCCCACCTGTAACTATGCCTTTTGTTTTAAAAAATTGGATGCTAACACATGTGGTGCATATATTTAGTGCCAATAACATTTCATTATCTATGAAACCTTTTAACATGATGTAATATCCCTGTTTATCTCTTTTAGTTGAATCTATTTCAGCTTTTTTTTTTTTTAACTCCGCCAAGGACAGTCCCAAGCCCGGCTGAAAAAGGAGGAGGGTTGGGTGCGAGGCTAGCAACCTCACCCCATAAAAATCTCTCTTGCTAAAGAAACTGCAACCTCATTAAACCAACAAAACCAAGGATCGCCTAGTCTGGAAGATTGCTCTCCTACAGAGTCCATGCCTGCGTCACATCTTGGACATCGGATGGCAGACCTGGCGGAGATATGCTGAGAATGAGACAGGGACCGTCGGAGTGACATGGACCCAGTTGGGGGAAGTTGCCCAGAACAGAGTCCATTGGAGTGAGATGGTTGCGGCCCTATGCTCCTCTGGGAGTCAATAGGAATAAAATAAAAAAATAAAAAAATAAAATTTCAGCTTTAACCTCATCTGGGAATATTATTACTACCTCTGATTTTTTATCAGCTAAAATATAACACATTCTATTCCATCCCTCTGTTAATACTCTATAAGTGTCTCTTATTTTATAATGTGTTTCATGTAAACAACATATTGTTAGATTTGGGTTTTAATCCATTCTTTTATCTGTTTTTGTTTTAAGGATGAATTCATCTCATTCACAAGAAAAGTTTCAATTATTAATTCTATTATTCCTCCCATTCTATTTTTCTTTACTGTTCTCCCTTCTTTATTCCTCTTTTTAGCTGATTCTTCCTCAGATACTTAATTTTTCTCTCACCACTATCACCCTAATCCTTCCTAAATCTTCCTAATTCTAATTCTTCAATTCAATCTTTATTTTCCTTTCTTGCCCTTCAAGATTCCCCTCTTTATCTCTCTCCCTTACCCTCCTAAATTTTAATCTATTTACCCTTCTATGGGTTACTCTCTTACCTTTCTCTCTTAGCCTCTCATTTGTTAATATAAACAACTGCAATTATTCCCTTTCTTGTCTTATCCACTTGCCCTCTTTTTTCTTAACATGCTCCTCTAAGATTCCTACTTTTAACCTTTATCCCCCATCCTCTTATCTCTTTCCAAGTTAAGAAAAAATGTATCCTTCTACATGTATGTATTATTCCCTTTTTTAACCAGATCTGATGAGAATTAGCTATTAGCATTACTACTTCATCTTTTCCTTTTCATTTTGACATTTCTTCCATTCAGACTTCTATGTTACATGACTATTCCAATGGATCCCCCCATCCAATTTTATTTTATTTTTAAACTCATTCTATTATGTTCACTTAAGCTTCTATCTATTAACACACCTTCAAATCACCCAATTAATATCATTCTTTAGGTTTAAATACACCATTCCCCATATGAGAAGTAAAGATTTTGAACTTATTAAATCCTTTAAAATAGGTTTTTCATATTATCTTCTTGTGTTTCTTTTAATTGTCATATATCAAATTTTCCATTAAGTTCTGGTCTTTTCTTCAAGAATATTTAAATCTTTTATTTCTTTACATGATCATTTCTTTTCTTGTTTGATTGTACTTTGAAGGAAAGAGTATTCTTGGTTGTAAACACAGTTCCTTTGCTCTTTGAAATGTACTCTATGCCCTATTTTGTTTTAATATAGAAGCTGCTAGATCTGGTATTATATTTATTGTATCTCCACAGTATTTAAACTGTTTCTTTTTAATTACTTGCAGTGTTTTCTCCTTAACTGGTAGTCACAAAACTTTGTTATAATGTCCCTATAAGTTTTCCTATTGGGATCTCATACAAGTGATTATGATTAATTCTTTAAAGTTCTACTATATCTTCTAGTTCCAAACCTTCAGGACAACTTTCTTTAATAATTTCTTGAAGGATAGTGTTTAACATTTTTATCATAATTTTTGGGTAATCCAAGAATTTTTATATTGCCTCTTCTCAATCTATTTTCCAGGTCAATTGCTTTTTTTCCCAAACATTTATTAATATTCATTTTTAACATGGTTACATGATTCATGCTCCTACTTTCCCCTTTGCCCCCCCCCACACTCCCCCCACCCATGGCCGATGCACATTTCCACTTGTTTTGTCATGTGTCCTTGATCAAGACCAATTTCCATATTGTTGGTAGTTGCATTGGTGTGGTAGTTTCGAGTCCACACCCTCAATCATGTCCGCCCCAACCCATGCGTTCAAGCAGTTGTTTTACTTGTATGTTTCCTCTCCTGCAGTCCTTCCTCTGAATGTAGGTAGCGTTCTTTACCATAAATCCCTCAGAATTGTCCTGGGTCATTGTATTGCTGCTGGTACAGAGGTCCATTACATTCAATTTTACCACAGTATATCAGTCTCTGTGTACAATGTTCTTCTGGCTCTGCTCCTTTCGCTCTGCATCTGTTCCCGGAGGTCTCTCCAGTTCGCCTGGAACTCCTCCAGTTTATGTCAATTGCTTTTGCAATAAGATATTACCTATCCTCTTCTATTTTTTCATTTTGTAAATTTAGTTTTATTATTTCTTGTTACATTAAGAAGTTATTGGCTGAGAGTTCCGGGAAGATGGCAGTGTAGATGGAGCAAATCTTAAAACCTCCGCACCCTTACACACCAAGATAGAAAACAATGTGCTTCGAGACAAAAGAGGACCAAATCTAATAACGGGGCAGAGCAGGGGGAACCCTACTGCAGCACAACTAGAGAGGTACACCAAGAAAAGGGCTTCAATTGAACTATTGGGACTGAGGGCATAGAAGGGGAATCCCAGGATCCCAGGACGCCTCCCCCACATGCTATGCGAAGTCTCCAGCAGCTGGGAAATCTCAGGGCCAGTGGGTGCACTGGTCAGGAGAGAGGGACTTGTTGACTCAGGGAGTCAGACACAGGCACTGGAGAGGTGACTGGAGGAGAAAACCAGAGAAACACTGCAAAAACGCCCAGAAGATGGTAGCTTAGAGAGAGCCAAACTCCAGAGCGCAGATGGCTTGGCTTCCTCATACTGAGATAGAGAACTCAGGGCTTCAAGAGGAAAGAAAACCAGATCAAACACAGCAGATAGTGCAGGGGGACCCCACTGCTGGAGAGCTCAGTTCAGCAAAAATGTTCCTTCTTGTCACTCCACATTTTTGGGGTTTTGTTTGTTTGTTTGTTTTTCCCTCTCCTCGAGGTTTTGAGGTTTTAGCCTCAGGGCATATTAATCCAATCAATACAGGATTAATCTCAACAATTGGACAGAAGGAGAAGTCTTCCAAGGGCAGAGAAAGTAACTACAAACTTTCGCCCCTCGGGGGAAGATCTTTCATCAAAGATCATCAAATTCATCTGCTCAAACTAGCAGAACAAGGAAGGAAAAAAACATGAGTAAGCAACAGAAAAAGAGAAAAGAAATGACAATTGACAGCTTCTTTCAAGGAAGTGAAAAGGGAGCAAATGAAACAGAAATAGAAGAAGAGGAAGTAGTTCCAGCGAACTGGACACAGGCTTTGGAAGATCTCAAAACTCAATTAACTCAAGAATTTAAAACTCAATTAATTCAAGAACTTCAGGAACTCAAAAAATAATCAAGAGAGGCTGAAGACAATTTGAAAAAGGAAATACATGAGCTAAAACAAGAAAATAAAGTTTTAAAAGCCAGAATTAGCCAGCTTGAAAATGAAGCAAAGAAGGCAAACGATGATCTACAAAGAAAATCAGACCAGAAAGAGAAGGATGACCAAAAAGCAAGGGATGAAATTCAGTCTTTAAAAAACAGAACTCAATAACTAGAAGAAAATGACTTCACAAGGCAGCAAGAATATATTAAACAAAATTTTAAAAAATGAAAAATTTGAGGAGAATATGAAACACCTCATTGATTCAACCAAAGATCTGGAGAACAGAGCTAGAAGAGACAACTTAAGAATTATTGGTTTACCAGAACATCATGATAAAAGACAAAATTTAGATAGCATTTTACAAGAAATTATCAGAGAAAATTACCCAGAAATTCTTGAACAAGAGGGAAAAGTGGAAATTGACAGGATCCACAGATCACCTCCTACATTTAATCCACAATTGACAACTTCCAGGAATATTATAGCCAAATTCAAAAACTACCATACCAAGGAAAAAATATTACAAGCTGCCAAAAAGAAGTCATTCTGATATCAGGGAACCACAGTTAGGATAACACAGGATCTGGCTGCATCTACATTGAAGGACTGGAAGGCATGGAACACAATATTCAGGAAAGCAAGAGAACTGGGTCTACAACCAAGAATCAACTATCCAGCAAGACTAACTATATTATTGCAGGGGAAAGTATGGCCATTCAATAAAATTGAGGACTTCCAAACATTCATCAAGAAAAAAACTGGACTGTTTGCTGCCCAAACCCAGAACTCAAGAGAATCAACATAAGGTAATTAAGAGAATGGGGGGGCGGGGGAGGAGAAAAAATTCTCTTCTTTAAGGGACACAACAATTTCAATCAATTTATATCCCAAGAAGAAAAGAAGGTATTGGCAAATATTAAAAATTATTATTACCAACAGGGTAACTGGAAGAAGTTTACATAAGGGAACAGGGACAAATTGTATAGGATGAAATGTCAAGAGACATATAAATATATATATATGTATGTATGTATGTATGTATGTATGTATGTATAAATATATACAAAACTGGGTGGGAAGAAGATAACAATAAGGAAAAAAAGGAAAGCAAACAAAAAGGAATAAATTTATATTCCATAAAGAAGCATGTGGGATCAACAGGGAAAAATAACAATACACTGTAAGGGTAAAGAGGATAGAGGGAATATTCAATACTTAAGTGCATTAAAATCAACTTAGAGAAGAACAATCAGATCCATAGGGACAGAAAATTGATTCACACCCTATAGAGAAGTAGAAGGGTAACAAATGGGCTGATAGGGAGGGAAGCAATACTAGGGAGGGAGAGGGCTTGGGGGGGGAGCACCATGTGGCTTTAAAGAACAATAAGATGGGAATAAGAAGGGAGGGGAGAGAAAGGGAAGTACAACAAGGGAGGGGATTATAGGAACTGATTAAAAACAAAACACTAGTATAGAAGGAAACAGTGAAAGAAGAAAGGACAGGACTAGGAGAGAGAATCAAAATGTCTGGGAATGCAGAGTTGATAATTATAACTCTGAATGTGAATGGGATGAACTCACCCATAAAACGGAAGCAAATAGCAGAGTGGATTAGAAACCAAAACCCAACCATATGTTGTATACAAGAAACACACATCAGACAGACAGACAGACATAGAATGAAAATGAGAGGATGGAGCAAAATCTTTTGGGCTTCAAATGAGAAAAAGAAGGCAGGGGTGGCTATTATGATCTCTGACAGAGCCAAAGTAAAAATAGACAAGG
Source organism: Gracilinanus agilis (assembly GCF_016433145.1). Classification (NCBI taxonomy): domain Eukaryota; kingdom Metazoa; phylum Chordata; class Mammalia; order Didelphimorphia; family Didelphidae; genus Gracilinanus; species Gracilinanus agilis. The sequence goes on along the minus strand of NC_058130.1, from coordinate 796,015,236 downwards.
TTAAAAGAGATAGGGAAGGTTACTACATCCTAATAAAAGGCAGTATAAACAATGAAGAAATATCAGTACTCAATATACATGCACCAAATGGAATAGGTTCCAAATTTCTAAAGGAGAAGCTAGTGGAGCTCGAGGACGAAATAGATAACAAAACCATACTAGTGGGAGACCTGAACCTTCCCCTATCAGATCTAGATAAGTCGAACCAAAAAATAAATAAGAAAGAGATAAGAGAGGTGAATGAAACCCTAGAAAAATTCGAGGTAATAGATATTTGGAGAAAAATAAATAGACAAAAAGGAATACACCTTCTTTTCAGCTGCACATGGAACATTCACAAAGATAGACCATATAATAGGGCACAGAAACATGGCAAACGAATGCAAAAAAGCAGAAATAATAAATGTAACCTTCTCAGATCATAATGCAATAAAATAGTTATTACTAAGAATACATGGAGAGGCAAACCAAAAACTAATTGGAAATTAAATAATATGATTCTCCAAAATAATTTAGTGAAAGAACAAATCATAGAAACAATTAATAATTTTATTGAAGACAATGACAATGATGAAACATCTTACCCAAACTTATGGGATGCAGCCAAAGCAGTTCTAAGGGGAAAATTGATATCACTGACTGCATATATTAACAAATTAGGGAGGGCAGAGGTTAATGAATTGGGCATGCAACTTAAAAAACTAGAAAATGAACAAATTAAAAATCCTCAGATGAAAACTAAATTAGAAATACTAAAAATCAAAGGAGAAATCAATAAAATCGAAAGTAAAGAACTATTGAATTAAAAATAAGACTAGAAGCTGGTACTTTGAAAAAACAGATAAAATAGAAAAAGTACTGGTTAATCTAATTTTAAAAAGGAAAGAAGTAAAACAAATTAATAGTATCAAAGATGAAAAAGGAGACCTCACCTCTAATGAAGAGGAAGTTAAGGCAATCATTAAAAACTATTTTGCCCAATTATATAGCAATAAATTTAGTAATCTAGGTGATATGGATGAATATTTACAAAAATATAAATTGCCTAGATTAACAGCAGAAGAAATAGAATACTTAAATAATCCAATATCAGAAAAAGAAATTGAACAGGCCATTAAAGGACTACCTAAGAAAAAATCGTCAAGGCCTGATGGATTCACAAGTGAATTCTATCAAACATTCAAAGAACAATTAATCCGAATACTATACAAATTATTTGATATAATAAGCAAAGAAGGACTATTACCAAACTCCTTTTATGACACAAGTATGGCATTGATTCCAAAGCCAGGTAGATCAAAAATAGAGAAAGAAAATTACAGACCAATCTCCTTAATGAACATAGATGTAAAAATCTTAAATAGAATACTAGCAAAAAGACTCCAGCGAGTTATCAAGAGGGTTATTCATCATGATCAGGTGGGATTTATACCAGGAATGCAAGGATGGTTCAACATTAGGAAAACCATCCACATAATTGACCATATCAACAAGCAAACCAACAAAAACCACATGATAATCTCAATAGATGCAGAAAAAGCCTTTGACAAAATACAACACCCATTCCTACTGAAAACACTAGAAAGTGTAGGAATAGAAGGTTCTTTCCTAAAAATAATAAACAGTATATACCTAAAACCATCAACAAACATCATATGCAATGGGGATAAATTAGAAGCCTTCCCAATAAGATCAGGTGTGAAACAAGGATGCCCATTATCACCTCTTTTATTTAACATTGTACTAGAAACACTAGCAGTAGCAATTAGAGAAGAAAAAGAAATTGAAGGTATTAAAATAGGCAAGGAGGAGACTAAGCTATCACTCTTTGCAGATGATATGATGGTCTACTTTAAAAAATCCTAGAGAATCAACTAAAAAGTTAGTAGAAATAATTAACAACTTTAGCAAAGTTGCAGGATACAAAATAAATGCACATAAATCATCAGCATTTCTATATATTTCCAAACACATCACAGCAGCAAGAGGTAGAAAGAGAAACACCATTTAAAATCACCCTAGACAATATAAAATACTTAGGAATCTATCTACCAAAACAAACACAGGAATTATACAAACATAACTACAAAACGCTTTCCAAACAAGTAAAACTAGATTTAAACAATTGGAAAAACATTGATTGCTCATGGGTAGGATGAGCTAACATAATAAAAATGACCATTCTACCCAAATTAATTTACTTATTTAGTGCCATACCTACCAAACTACCAAAAACCTTTTTTACTACATTAGAAAAAACTATAAAAAAGTTTATTTGGAAGAACAAAAGATCAAGAATATCAAGGGAAATAATGAAAAGAAATGTGAAGGAAAGTGGCCTAGCAGTACCAGATATTAAGCTATACTATAAAGCAGCAGTCATCAAAACAATATGGTACTGGCTAAGAGACAGAAGGGAGGATCAGTGGAATAGACTTGGGGTAAGTGATGTCAGCAAGACAGTGTATGATAAACCTAAAGAGCCCAACTTTTGGGACAAAAATCCACTATTTGATAAAAACTGCTGGGAAAATTGGAAAACAATATGGGAGAGATTAGGTTTAGATCAACATCTCATGGCATACAACAAGATAAATTCAGAATGGGTGAAAGACTTAAATATAAAGAATGAAACTGTAAGTAAATTAGGTGAACACAGAATAGTATACTTGTCAGATCTCTGGGAAAGGTAAGATTTTAAAACCAAACAAGAGTTACAGAAAATTACAAAATGTAAAATAAATTATTTTGATTATATAAAACTAAAAAACTTTTGTACAAACCAAAACAATGTAGCCAAGATCAGAAGGGAAACAACAAAGTGGGAAAAAATCTTTATAACAAAAAACTCTAACAGGGGTCTAATTACTCAAATATACAAGGAGCTAAATCAATTGTATAGAAAATCAATCCATTCCCCAATTGATAAATGGGCAAGAGACATGAATAGGCAATTTTCAGATAAAGAAATAAAAAGTATCAATAAGCACATGAGAAAGTGTTCTAAATCTCTAATAATTAAAGAAATGCAAATCAAACAACTCTGAGGTATCACCTCACACCTAGCAGATTGGCTAAAATGATAGCAGGGGAGAGTAATGAATGCTGGAGGGGATGTGGCAAAATTGGGATGTTAATGCATTGCTGGTGGAGTTGTGAACTGATCCAACCATTCTGGATGACAATTTGGAACTATGCCCAAAGAGCAATAAAAGAATGCCTGCCCTTTGATCCAGCCATACCATTGCTGGGATTGTACCCCAAAGAGATCATAAATAAACAGACTTGCACAAAAATATTTATAGCTGAGCTCTTTGTGGTGGCAAAAAAAACTGGAAAGCAAGGGTATGTCCTTCAATTGGGGAATGGCTGAACAAATTATGGTATATGTTGGTGATGGAATACTATTGTGCTCAAAGGAATAATAAACTGGAGGAATTCCATGTGAACTGGAAAGACCTCAGTGAAAGGAGCAGAGCCAGAAGAACATTGTACACAGAGACTGATATACTGTGGTAAAATCGAATGTAATGGACGTCTGTACTAGCAGCAATGCAATGACCCAAGACAATTCTGAGGGATTTATGGAAAGGAACACTACCCATATTCAGAGGAAGAACTACAGGAGTAGAAACACAGAAGAAAAACAACTGCTTGGACACTTGGGGTGATGACATGATTGGGGATGTAGACCTGAAAAGACCACACCCATGTAACTATCAATAATGTGTAAATAAGTCTTGACTGACCACACATAATAAAACCAGTGGAAATGCGAATTAGCTACAGCGGAGGGGAGCGGGGGATTTAGGGGGTGAAAGGGAAAGTAAAATGACTTATGTAACCATGGAAAATTTTTCTAAAAATAAAAAATTATTTAAAAATAAAAAAGAAGTTATTGGCTTCCTCTGCCCAATTCTAATTTTTAATAAATTTTTCGGTGAGTTTTTGGATTTCTTTTTCCAATTGGTTGATCTTTCCTTTTTGTTTCTATTTTTTCAATTTATTTTTTCTATTTTATGTATACTTTATATCTCAATTTCTATATTTATTTTTCCTAATTCTCTAATTTATATTTATGTGTTATATCTCTTTATTTATATATCTATGTATATTGATCTATATTAAATTTTCCTCAATTTCTCTCATTTGGTTTTTAGTCTTTTTTATGCTTTTCCAAGAACTCTTTTTGGGCTCATTTCCATTTTCCTTTAAAATTTTAGAAATTAATGGTTTAATTTGTCTTCTGAATTTAATTTTATTTCCACAGAAGCTCTCTGTGTTTGGCTTCTTTCTGTTTTGAATACCCATTTTAAAATTTTTAGCTACCTATTTTTTAATTACGAAATTTTATGTAAGTGTCAGATTCTTTTCCCTATGTTACAGGATTAATGTCTCAGGATTTATTTTACTGCTGTTGTTCTAATTTTCTGAGCTCTTTGGGCATTTTTGATCTCTTGTTCCTTTTAATTTCTATATTACAGGGTCTACAGCAATACTATCACTTTCAATCCTCTTAATCCTGTAGTTTCTCCAAAGGCTATATTTTTTACCTCTCTATCCTGGAACTACAAACATGGGATAATGTCTCAGGCTTTAGTTTTTTATTGTTGACTAGCCTTAATAGTTTCTTTTTTCCTATAATTTAAAATAATAATAAGTGCTAAATTAAGAAATTATCATATACTTGCTAGTCTTAACTTTTTAAATTTGCAATAATCAAAACAACTGAATCAAAATAAATTATCAGCTGAAATTCATACAATTGCATTTCAGATTCCACATAATTGCATGTTATTTAGTCATTCCTGTCAGTATACTATGGTCTTATGTTCTCAAAACTCTATCCAAAATATCAAAATTCTGCAGATAATTTACCTACTACTCTACCTGCTATATCTGGGCATAGACTGTTATAGCCATAAATCTTTTGGCTGTGCCTTTTGATAGGGAAGAGCTTTTCTCTCGTAGGCCTTCTCTGCCAAAATTGAACTTAATTCTAGCTATGTTTCCTGTTCATACCTGATTAATATCTGTCTTTTTATTCTTGGTAGAACAACCCAAAATGGATCCCTAGGCAACTTAACCAGCCTTTAATGAAAAATAATGAAAAAAATTAGAATTTAAACTTACTCAGTACAAATAGAGATAGAAAGCAGCAGTACTCCATGAAGGAGATCTCTAGGGAGGTTTTCTGGAAGGTTCTTAGTTAGGAAAGAGTTCAGACAAACAGCCTCAGTAATACTACATATTAAAAGCTGAAATGATTGAGTAGGTAAAAAGTTTAGCTTCAATGATCTACATATTAAAAAGCTTCCCATGTCTATTTTTTGAGTCAGTCCTTAAGGAAATTAGTCTTAGTTCCTAATCCAGAATACTGGCTTCATATTGTGATGTTTGACAGAATTGTCCTTAAGGAATCTCAGATTGATTCTTTCCAAAACTTTTTATCAGTGTTAAAAAAAAGAAAATGAAATATAGATAATGACTCTGAGTTGACTATGAATTCAACTTGCCTCTTTCACATGATCCTGAGGACTGGAGTTAAAGAGGACAATCAAAATTTAAGAAACCTCTAGCTACCTTAGCCTCTTGTTATTGCCTATTTCCCAAGTTTCTGTGGACATAACCTAGCTGTTGTTCTCTACCTTTTTCTAAAATCTATTTAAGCAATCCCTTTTCTACAGTTCAGTGCAAGCTCCAGTTTTGTGGCTCTTTTGGGCTTCTTAAATTAGAATCACAGTGCTGTCTCTGTGGTTTTCTAAGATTATAATCTGTTTATCAATTAAAGACTTTTATTACAACTAGGTTGGTAATTTTGTATTTTTTCAGGTAAACAGGATAGGATACTGCCTCCTAGAGAATAGAATTTGAACAGATTTTAAAGGAGATACTAGTTTTATTTCAACCTGAACCCATCTTTTCTTCCTGTCTTTCAACTCTGGGAAGAATTATCCAAAACAAGAGTGAAAGCTAGGGAAGATAAAGTGAAAAGGGATCTGCTATGAGAGTCTTCATTCAAGGTGAAGATCCTTTGATACAGGCAAGGGAGAATGCTCCATTTGCCAAGGATCAACCATGGCAAACTGTGAAAACAACAATTTTCTTACCTCTCTATTCAGCTCAACTGGAAGCCTTATGCCAGAGGAGTTCTCCTGATACTATACCCCACTCCTAACATCATTTTTGTTGAAAAAAATTTTGAGGTAAAAAAAAAATCATGATCCTCCATCATGAATATCACAGGCTTTTATTTAAGATGGAGCACAGTAGGGAAACTAAATAGAAAAGGCAAGACTCAGGTAAAGGAGAAAAGCCTGATTCTTGGTTACAAAAGACTTACTTCTATAGGAAATTACAGATGAACCTATCAAGGTGGTCAGCAGAAGCAGGACATCTGTCCTGGACATCTGAACCATATACCTAGGTTGGTTCATTTGTATATCAACGTTGACCAAATGTTCAGTCTGTCAAATTTACAAAGGTGGAAATTCCAGATACTTTAGGATATTTTGGCATATCTAGTTGGACATTGTCCCAAACTGTCTCAACTGGTCTTATCAGCACTGTCAGCTCCATAATTGAAGCCACGGGCCTCTACCCCTAGAATTTAGCAAGAATGTGATACATTCTCAATTGTCACATTCTGATATATTACAATGAAAATGTATAGAATTAGGTCTATATTGTATTTTTACTATCCAGAATTAACAGAGATAGAGCAAGATATCTACATTTTTATTTGTAGATTGGCTCTAGAATAGATGTTAGATGATGTTAGAAACCATGTTCTAAACATGAAGCTCTTTTTCAAGCCACTAATCCTTAGCTCAGAACTTTTTCCTGATTCACCTCATTCCTAAATATCCTATTACTCAATCTGTGATGGGGCGATATGTATCTCCAAGGCAAAATGCTCAATTTTTTCTGCTAGTGAATTTAGGACCTGCAGGCACTTACTCATCTGGTTGGAGATCTCCCCCTCAGGGCATGGAGAACAACTGAAACAGCAGATGGGCTCCCCCTCCAGAGGGGTTTGTCTGAATCCAGGAGCACAGCTCTCACTGCATGTGGCACAGGGAGTCTAGTGAAAAGGGGGCAAAATACATGATCACTCTGGAAGTTAACGGAATAGAGATGGTATATCTTTATCAGAGGCTGAATGATGTTGACTTATAACAGAGAAAGGTTATCCTGTAGGAGAAATATGAGAATTGTACCTACTCCATCTATCAAAGGAGATAAGAGATAGAACGACCACAGGGCTAAAAAGAGAAGAGTCCTGGATTCCTGTTCCATCTTTGCCACTAATTTTGGAAAACTAGTTGAATCCTTTAAACCATATGAGTTTTTATCATTTCTAAGAGTACATAATTTGAAATAAAATGCTTTCTCAAGGTTCTTATTCATCTAATAGTTGGAATTCTCAACATCACCTATGTCTTTTTAATGGATATGAACCCCCAGTTTCTAAAGGAAATGGAAGTGACTAACTTAAAATATACTTTATCTGTATGTAGGATTTCAGACTCAGAAAAATCAAAGATAAGACTGCTTTGATTTTTCATAATTATGGAAAAGGTAAATTCTAAAGTCCTAAAAGAAACAATTTGTCGGATTCAGAAAGGCAATGAATTTTATATATGAGAAGTCAAGGTCATTGCTCAGCTCCATAGAGGTATAGTTGTAGAATAACTGAATGTAACTTTATATTCACTGAATTAAGATAGATGGTTGGGTGCCTGATAGTGGACAAAACACTGGCCTTGAGATTAGAGGACACTGGGTCAATCATTTTCTTGATGTATCAAATTCTTATTTTGTCTTATCAAGACATGACTGAATAAGGTGTTTTAAATTCCATTCCAGTTCTATCTCTACTGGTGAAAAAGATCTCTAGTTTAAAATCATCTGATACATTGTTTACTTGATATTTTCACTCAGAAGTTTGCTGCAAAGGGGAAAAGAAATCTGTGTCCAGAGAGGATTTTCCACCCATAAAGAGGGAACGTGGAGTGAACTAAGCAGGGTAAAATGTCTTCTTATGATTTGATAATAAAGTTGATATTACAATTATTTCTGACCTTAGAACCTGACCAGTCCCACACTATGGCCTCCTCTTCAATGGTGAAATCTTGGCCAGACTCAGCCTTGGGACTAAATTGTCCAACTTTCACCAGAGCTTCAGTATCTATATTCAGGTTTATGTAGTTCAGGATGTTGTACTGAGCTTCGGGGTTTCTCTTCTCATCCATAAACACCTGGTCACCAGCACTGTTGTTGAACTGGAGACTCTTTAGAAAGGAGTGGAGCTGGGAGAGAAGAGAAAACCTGGTCACTGACTGTGGCCTGAGGTCAGTCATCTCCCCCAAAGACCTGCGAGCTGTTTAGGAAGTCAGTCCATAGTCAGCAAACACAAAGTAAGTGACTATGACATGGGGAGCAATATGCGACGAAACGGAAACCAAAAGGAAGAAAAAACATCGGATCCTCTTCTCAAGGACCTCACGTTGTAACGGGAAAGAGAAGATACATCTAAATAAAAGCCTGTGTAGACTTTGGAAGCTTTATGTGGAATGCTGGGCTTGCGTGTTCCTCAAGAAGGCTTCCTCTTCCTTTTCAGCCTCCAGGCGTGCCGCAGAGGGTGGTCGGTGTCTCTCTCCACGGCCATCACTTTAAACTACCCTCTTCTATATATAATCTTCTATCACGTCCTCCCCAAAATTAAACACTGGCGATGAGTGCCCCATTTTATTTGACTCATTAGCATCCGTTAGCTTTTACCAAAAGGTATTTACTTGAAAGTTATTCTAGAAATAGTGCTGATAAAGCATTCTTCCCTGCAATAGGTGTGGGGTGACCATTTCCCATCTCACACTTTCTTCCTTAGTAGGAGGGGTTCCCATTTAAAGCATTTTTCTGTTCTTGCTGGCCCTGTTCTGTCCTGTCGCCTTGGAAGCCCCAACCTCTACCTGTCATCCACGTCTTGCTTTGTAAATGCAATCCAATGAGCGCTACTGCAATCTCTGGCAAGACCTGGTCCAGGACAACATGGTGCACGATCACAGCCATGCCGTGTGATGATCAGCGGTGAAAGACGTCGCTCCCCTCAGCAACCAGTCACCTGAGACAATTCTGAAGGACTTTTCAGAGAGGGCTAGTCACCTCCAGAGAAAGAACTGTTGGAGTCGGGTGCAGATCAAAACCTATGATCATCCACATTAGTTTATTTGCCCCTTTGTTTGGGGATTTTGGTTTTATATAAGTATTCTCTAACAGCAGTAACCAATATAGAAGTATGTTTTTCATGATAATATATGTATAATCCAGGTCAAATTACTATGATCTCTGAGCTGGGGGAGGGAAGGGGGGGAGAACATTTGGATCTTATAATTTCAGAAAACATATGGAGAAAATTGTTATTGCAGGTGAGTGGGAAAAGAAAAAAGGAAGAAAAAAGGAAAAAGAAAAGAAATCCTTGAGTTCCCCATTTCAGGAATTCTGGTTATCCTTCATGCCTAGAATAATTTCCCTACTCAGGATTGTTTTCTTGATTTCCTGACTGCTTTCAAGTCTCAACTAAAACCTCATCTTTCAAAGGCAGTCTTTCAAAATCATCCTTAATTTTAATGTCTTCCCTCTTTTGATTATTTCAAATGTGTACTTTTTATATTGTGTTTGTACATAATTGTTTGCATGCTATATTCTCCATTAGACTAAACTACTTAAGATAAGAGACTATTAGCTTTCTTTGTATCCCTGACCCATAACACAATACCTGACACATAGTAGGCACTTAATAAATATTTGTTAACTGTCTCATTTCTAGCTCAAAAATACTTTGGAAGCAACCAAATCTATGCACTTGCTGGTCAAGAAGCCTTTGCCTGGCAAAGGAGAATATAATTATAAAGGAACGTTACCTTCCATGCATGAGGCACCCAGGTTTCTCCCTCTGCCATAGATTCTTTTTCTAATTTCATCAGGAACATTTCATGGAGGTTCCAAGCCACAGCATATACACCATTATAGATGGTATAACTCAAGTCAGACAGGGTCATGTCAAAGTAAAGCAAAGGCAAAGTTTCCAAGGAGGCATTTGCTAAACATTTTTCTTGCCTCAGCTTTTCTGGTTCATCTGTACATCTAAAGGCTGAGTGCCAGAATTCTCTTAGTACAATGTCTTCTGGATATTTAACAGGGTTCACAGACCTGAGAAAAGGCTTAAAACCTAGGACATCACTTGTTATGTGTGAAAATGTAAGTGCGCCGTGGAAGTTATTACCATCAACATTTTCAGGTCTCACAGTAATGTCCCAGTGAGAGGTAGTGACCCACACCTTGAAATTTGGGAGAAAAGGAGCTTCTGAATATCTCAAGATCATTAATGAATCTGTGTCACCATGAATGAAAATCACTCTGCTGGATGATGCCATGATCCTGGGCATAAATGGTACCTGGGATTCTGTGTGTCTTCTCTCACTGACTGGGATCTTCTCTATGAAGGACACACAGACACCATGATTTGCCATCTCTGATGTCAGTTCCTGAAGGAATTCCTCACCTCTCAGGTCATCTATTATGACCAGACCTACCCATGTCCATTCAAAATGAGTCATCAGTCTGACCATACCTTTATGGAGAGAAGAGTCCCTAAGGGCCATTTGGTAAAGAGAAGGAAACTGAGTCTTGTCACTCAGGATGCGATCAAATGGCCCGTAGATGATCTGGATGTGAAAAAAAAAGGAAAATCAGAGATATATGAATATGGTCTTGGTAAATGTGTAAATATGGGACTGAAACCAATCAACTCTATTTTAGATTCAGAATTTTCATTAACTGTCAGTATCTCTCAATTAAAATCAAAGACCTCAGACTAAGTGCAAGATATTATTAAGTCATTGAATAAAACAAAGCTCAACAGTAAATCTGTTTCGATAGGCATGGGGATTTGCTCTTGCCTCTTGAGATGATCTATGATCTATGAAATCTCAAGGGAGTTGAGAGGGGAAAATAAAGCTAGGAATTTTAGTGATGTCTTTTCAGTACATCTCTGTGCAAAGGCAGGAATGGGTCATAGAAAAGAAGAGGGAAATTAAGGATAGGAATAAGCATTTCAGAGCAGAAAACTCAGGCTTTGAGAAACCCCAAGAAAATGTGGACTCTTTCTCCTACTTCCCCTTCTGGTGCCAGTCTTTCCTGAGACTCTATAATATTATATGTTGTTTCATTACCCCAAAGTTCTGGTAAACTTATTTTTTCCTTAACAACAAAGAAGACAAAGAATTAGCTAGAACTAGATATAATGTAATGTAATTGAGCAATTTCCTCCTAGAATTGTTCTAACTGGGGTCTGGTACAGTTGTGCCTTTACTCATTGCATTTTTATCTAAACACGCTCTCTAAAACCAAATGAGAAAAAAACACATAGAACTTGGGGTCTATAATATTATTGTCTTGTAGATTTAAACTTGCCAATTACTGCAAAAACATCTTATAAATGAACTGTAGAAAACTACAAACTCTCACCATCATCCTAATTTTGTTGGGAGAAAGATTGTGGATTTCATGATAAATTCACTGTTACATGTTATTCAAACATCAAAAGTTATCCCTAGTTTATTTTTCATTTTTATTGTCGTGCTAAACACATTTCCATATTAGTCGTTGTTGTAAGAGCAAACTCATACAAAACCAAAACATAAACATAAAACCATAAATACACTGATGTGAGAGGCGACATCAAAAGTTCTTTGGAGGTGGAGAGCATTCCCTGTCATAAGTCTTTCAGGATTGTCTCAGATCATTGCATTGCTGACAGTAGCCAAGTTTCACCGATAATCATCATCCAACATTGCTATTATTAAGTACAATGTTCTCCCCGTTCTGCTTATTTTGCTCTGCATCAGTTCCTGCAGATTTTTATGGCTTTTTCTAAAATCATCTTGTTCATCATTTTTTATAGCACAATTCCATTACCAACACCTACCACAATTTGTTTTCAACCATTCCCCAATGGATGGACATTCCCTCCATTTCCAATTCTTTGCCACCACAAAAAGAGCTACTAGAAATGTTTTTGTAGAAATAGGTCTTTTCCCCTTTTTTATTATCTCTTTGGCATACAGACCCAGTAGTGGCATTACCATTATCCTTCTTTTCAAGACATATAACACAACTCTTATTTGAAGGGAAAAGCCTCTATTTCTTCTGTTCTTTTTGCATCCATGAGAATGTCTGTACCTGCCTTCAGAAAGACACTTAGCTATATTGCTATTTCTTAGATTAGTTCTTCAGGCAGAACTGATTGTCAGCCAAAATTTGGGGACATTTATCTTTATAAAAACAAAACAAAGCAAAACTAGATGAGGTTTGGATATTTTGATGGGGTCAGAACCCTAATGAATATGTATATTTGTTTGCCATTCTTAAATGTTGTGCTTAGTGTGACAGTCCAGGGATTTTTCTCATTGAAATTAGGAAATGTCATGTTCAAAGGCATTTAGAAAGAATCTTAATTTGGAGTCATGGAAAAGGCACAAATTCTGGGCTTTATGCTTCTGATGTTAGCTTCCTATTCATTTTCAAAGCCTGCATACCTGACTACAAAGAGGAAGCAAGCTTCTTAAGAAAGTCATGAGAGACATGAGAGAGAAAGGTTCAGCCTTTCCATCATGTTCCATTTAACAGAGCATTCCACTACAACCAACACCTGCTACCGTGTTGGACCCTTATTGGGCTTGACAAAGCACGTCATCACCATTTGAGGGCCCAGTCGCCTCTAACCTGACAACAGATATCCTTAAACTCAGAAGTCTGGGCATTGCAAGGGGAAACCCAGAATCTGCCTTGTGATGACGAGACTCCCTATTGATGGTGCATTCTTGGTGGGTCAGGCAAGTGGCACAGAGGAAAGAGTGCTGGACCTGAAGTCCAGAAGATCCATCTTCCATATTTCCTAGCTGCATTTTTCCTTTTACTTCATTGATCGTATTTGAGTAATTATTTTTAAGATATAAAAATCTGTTTTCTCCTATATTGAGGTTCCAGCCCTAAGCTGAGGAAGGCACACAGTCCAGGCAATTGGCATACATTGCTTAATAAATCAATATACTGGAGGCCATTTGGTGGCTCAGTAAATGGAGAGCCAGGCCTAGAGATGGGAGGTCCTAGGTTCAAATCTGGATTCAGACACTTCCTTCCTGGGCAAGTCACTTCACCCCCATGGCCTAGCCCTTACCGCTCTTCTGCCTTGGAACCAATATGCAGTATTGATTCTAAAGTGGAAGGTGAAGGTTAAAAAATAAAAATAAATTAATATACTAAGAAGATCAAACATCTATTTAATATTTTGCTTATTACAACTCTAAAATGAGCTGGAGAACTGAATGTCAAACTACTCCAGTATCTTTGCTAAGAAAATCCCAAATTAGATCACAATCGGCCAGATGAGGGAAATGACTGAACAATATCAATGCCATTCATTGTAAGTCATCTGTACTGTTTCATAAATGTTTCATGGGTAGTTTTGAAAAGAACATTATGATCTAGAGGACATTATAAACTATTATTAGAGCCCTTACATGCTCCCTACAAACTCCTAGGAAATTCCCACCTTTACATGCAGTAATACAGAAGTCACTTCACAACAAGCCAGCAAATAGTGAGTTAATGTTAAAGATTTTAAAACCCTAACTTAGATCTCCCATACACAGGTGCCTGCAAAAACAGGCCAGAACAGTCTCCAAGTTTCCCCCCTCCCTGATCCCTGATTCAGTACAGTATGTTAACATAAAAGAATAATGAATGATAAATGGAGAAATTATCTCCCATGAAAAAGCCTGTACTTTCCCATCACTGTAGCCCAAGAGATACGTCAAACATACCTTGAAAAATACGGAAAGTTACTGGGGAATGAAAAATATGACTTAATACGTTGTCTCTAAGAAAAGATGTATGATGAGAATGAATTTCAATGCCAACATTATGTGTGATCTCAAAGTATATAAAAATAAACCTTACTCAAGGCAGAGCAGAGAAGTATTCATGATGCCTGCCTGGCTGAAATTCAGTCTGTCTGTCATTCATCTTAACACACCAACGCTGTCATACCACCTTGAGCCTCTGGACCTGGGGGAGCCAGCCTCCCCCAGTAAAGGCCAGGCAATTGGAATGCAGTGACTCACCTAGTGGTGCAGAGCTAGAGAGTCATCGAGGCCAGATATGACATGTCTCCAGGCCCATCTCTTAGGCATTGAGCCACCTAGCTTCCCTCATTTAAATAGGTAAATTCACAGCTCATATGAAGACACAAATAAAAGGAACAATCATAATCAAAATACCTTTTTTCCACCTAGAATTATGAACCAATATAAAAAAGGAAGTTAAAAATATAAAAATTTCAAGTTTAGTAGGAAAAAAATGTCTAGAGGGAAAAAATCAAAGCAGAATGAACTGGACAGAATTGGAGTTAAACAACTGGAGTTAAAAGATTCATTGTTCTGTGAAAGGAAGAGGTAACCTCGTATAGTAGATAGAGGTTTGGTCTTAGAGTCAGAGAGTTCTGGGATAATGAGCCCAGTCTAATATAATCATTGGTTTAACCTTTTTTTTTTAAGGCAATGGGGGTTAAGTGACTTGCCCAGGGTCACACAGCTGGGAAGTGTCTGAGGCCAGATTTGAACCTAGGACCTCCCATCTCCAGGCCTGGCTCTCAATCCACTGAGCTACCCAGATGCCACAAGAATGGATATAATTCTGAAAGACATTATCTATAGAGTCTCATAAAGCATAAATATTCTGTGAAAGTCTAGCTTTAACTAACTTATGGCAATAAGTATGACAATGCCCATTATTAGCATTATTATTTAACATTGCATTAGAAACACTAGAGGTGGCAATTAGAGAAGAAAAAGAAATTGAAGGGATAAAAGTAAGTAATGAGGAAACTAAACTATCCCTCTTTGCAGATGATATGGTAGTATTGTGTAATTAGAAAAAATCTTGAACCCTTGGACTCAATCTCCAAGAATTCTTTGCTGATCCCAAAATTCCTTTTCCCTTTTTGTTTACGTGCATCTTTACGTTATCGTTTGTATAGTTCTGTAACTCCTCCCTCCCTCTCTCTCCTCTCGTGTGTGTGTGGTCTGGGAAAGCCTCTCTTTACTGAAGGCTGAACAAACTGGTATCTGATGGTGACGGAATACTACTGTGCTGAAAGGAATGATGAACTGGAGAATTTCTATAAGAACTGGGAAGACCTCCATGAAATGATGCGGAGTGAAATGAGTAGAACCAGGAGAACGTTGTATACAGAGTCTGATACACTGTGGGATGATCAAGTGTATTAGACTTGGCTACTAGCAGCAATGCAATGATATGAGACAATCTCGAGGGACTTATGAGAAAGAACACCGTCCACATCAAGAGAAAGAACTGTGGGAGAAGAAGTGCAGGAAAAAACCATATGATTTATCACTTGTTTATATGGGTATGCTTTGGATTTTTATTTTAAAAGATTATTCTATATGAATAATATGAATAAGAAAAAGAATAATGTGGAAATAGGTTGTGAGTGATAATGTATGTATAACCCAGTAGAATTGCTTGTTAGCTCTTGGAGGCAGGAGGGAAGAGGAAAGGGAGAGAATATAAATTGTGTAGCCATGGAAAAAAGATTAAAAAAATAAAATAAAATTATATTTAAAAAAGATAGAAGGAAAACCAAAAGAGCGATGTTCAGAAAACCTAGAGAAAAGAAAGTAAAAAGGAGAAGAGAGTTATCAACAATGTCAATGTTATTGAGATGGCAAGAAGAATGAGGAAAGAGAGAAGGCTTTTGAATTTGCAACAAAGAAAGCACTAGTAATTTTGAAAAAGAGAAATTTCAGTGAAATTCTGAAAGTAAAAGCCAATCTGAAACAAGTTAAGAGTGAGAAAAGAGAAAATGGAGTTTAGACACAAAGAGGAGAATAGGTATAGGACAATAGTTAAATGAAATGAAAAGATCAAGTAAGGGCTTTTAGAGGATGGGAGAGATATGGTCGTGTTTGTAGTTAACTAGGTAAGGAACCAGTAGGCAAGCAGAGAGTAAAAGATAAGTGAGAGTGGGAAGAGCAGAAAGACCCATCTTTTGTAGAAGAAAGGAAAGTATGAACTTATGCAGGTTGAGAGGATGACAGTGATGAAGAGTATGGCTAAATTTCCATGTGAGACAGTTATGGAGGAGAGAGTAGCTGAGGACATGTGAAATGAGCAGAAGAGATAAGAGACCTCACAGTGAATATCAGAAATTTTCCTGACTTGGTAAGTCATGATCAGTAATATGATTAAGGTGCTAAGGACCGAAAAGAAGAAGAAAATATAAAATTGAACTGGTTTGCTAAGGGGATAAAATGGGGGGAAAAAAGAGAGTACCTGGGTTATGGCCTCAAGAGAACTTGCTATTGACTCAAAGATCAAATCCTAAGACTGACATTTGAATTTAATACTTTCTCAACTTTGTCCCTCCGTAATATTCCAGTACTTTTCCAGATCACATCCCTTCCTGTGTACAACAGTCCAGCCAACTTGATGTTCCTCATATACAACATTCTAACTCCAATCTCTGGGCTTTTGTAGTGCTTATCCTAGCTTTTCTCTTTATATCTACCTCTTTAGATTCATTTGTTTCCTTAAAACCTGAGATCAAGCACATCTATCTCCTGGCTCCCTTTAATACACTACCAGAGCTATTGCACCTTTCCCAACATATAGGCTCATATCTATTTGTATCTCTATTTATGTGCTTAGATGTCTTCATATTTTCTCCCTCAACTAGACTGTAACCACCTTATGGGCAGAGTTGTTCCCACATTTGTCTTTGTTTCCCCAAAGTGTAATACAATCTATAAATGTAACAAGAACTTAATTAATGATTGTTAGTTGATCAATTGAATTATTTACTGTAAGGTTGAAATCTGTGGCCCATAAAATTTCTGGGAATAAAACTAAGCAAAATGTATTTGTTAAGCATCTATTTGGTCTTAGTACAAGGGGACAGAAAAAAATAAAATGTAAAGAAGTCTCCATCCTGAAATATCTACTGGAGAGATGAATCATCTAAATTGATAAGCATTTAAACAATGATATATGTATAATGGAGAGAGTAATAATAGGAGGAAATCTAATAATAACATGGTAGTGTCTAATTCCATGAAATCAAGGCCAGTACAAGAATCTCTAGAGTCATTAATCAAGAACAGGCACAGCAGGTCTTTATAAACGTAAAGCATGGATTTTCCCAGCAGTTTTTGTCAAATAGTGGATTTTTGTCCCAAAAGCTGGGCTCCTTGGGTTTATCATAAACTGTCTTGCTGATGTCACTTACCCCAAGTCTATTCCACTGATCCTCTCTTCTCTCTCTTAGCCAGTACCATACTGTTTTGATGACAGCTGCTTTATAGTATAGCTTAATATCTGGTACTGCTAGGCCACCTTTCTTCACATTTCTTTTCATTATTTCCCTTGATATTCTTGATCTTTCGTTATTCCAAATGAACTAGTTTTTTATAATTCAGTAAAAAAGTTTTTTGGTAGTTTGATAGGTATGACACTAAATAAATAAACTAATTTGGGTAGAATGGATATTTTTATTATGTTAGCTCGTCCTACCCATGAGCAATCAATATTTTTCCAATTGTTTAGATCTATTTTTAATTGTTTGGAAAGTGTTTTGTAGTTGTGTTCGTATAATTCCTGTGTTTGTTTTGGTAGATAGATTCCTAAGTATTTTATATTGTCTAGGGTGATTTTAAATGGTGTTTCTCTTTCTACCTCTTGCTGCTGTGTTGTGTTGGAAATATGTAGAAATGCTGATGATTTATGTGCATTTATTTTGTATCCTGCAACTTTGCTAATGTGTTGATTATTTCTATTAGCTTTTTAGTTGATTCTCTAGGAGTTTTCAAGTAGACTATCATATCATCTGCAAAGAGTGATAGCTTAGTCTCCTCATTGCCTATTTTAATACCTTCAATTTCTTTTTCTTCTCTAATTGCTACAGCTAGTGTGGGAGAGATTAGGTTTAGATCAACATCTCACACCCTACACCAAGATAAATTCAGAATGAGTGAATGACTTGAAGATAAAGAAGGAAACTATAAGAAAATTAGGTGAACATAGAATAGTATACCTGTTAGATCCACGGGAAAGGGAAATTTTTAAAACCAAACAAGAACCAGAAAAAATTACAAAATGTAAAATAAATAAATTTGATTATATTAAATTAAAAAGCTTTTGTACAAACAAAAACAATGCAACCAAAATCAGAAGGGAAACAACAAACTGGGAAAAAATCTTTATAACAAAAAACTCTGATGGAGGTCTAATTATTCTAATATATAAGGAGCTAAATCAATTGTATAAAAAATCAAGCCATTCCTCAATTGATAAATGGGCAAGGGACATGAATAGGCAATTTTCAGATAAAGAAATCAAAACTATCAATAAGCATATGAGAAAGTGTTCTAAATCTCTAATAATTAGAGAAATGCAAATCAAAACAACTCTGAGGTATCACCTCACACCTAGAAGATTGGATAAAATGATAGCAGGGGAGAGTAATGAATGTTGGAGGGGATGTGGCAAAACTGAGACATTAATGCATTGCTGGTGGAGTTGTGAACTGATCCAACCATTCTGGATGGCAATTTGGAACTATGCTCAAAGATCTCTAAAAGAATGCCTGCCCTTTGATCCAGCCATAACATTGCTGGGTTTGTATCCCAAAGAGATCATTGATAAAAAGACTTGTATGAAAATATTTATAGTCATTTTGTTGTTGTTCTTGTTGTTGTTGTTATTATTGTTATTATTATTGGAATGGTTTCTCTAATTATCCTCATCTTCTTACTTGCCCGATTTCCATCAAGTCCCACTTGAAATCCTTCCTTCTACTAGATGATTTTCCAGTCCATATTAATTCAAGCATTCCAAGACTAACTTTAGTTAATCATCTATACATTCTACTTATCTATAATGATTTTCATGCCCCATTCATTATACTATGAATCTCTTGAGAGCAGACACCATTTTTTAAAACTTTTGTCGTATCCGTAGCACTAAGCACAGTGCCTGGCAAATAGTATATTCTTGATTAATGTTTGTTGACAACTGAAAAATAATATTCAAAAGGCAGGAAGGGAAAGTCAGATAAATTATAGTGCAAGGTATGGGATTTCAGTGCACAACTGTCAGACTTTTATAATTCTAACAAAGAAAAAAAGTAAAATACCTGAATAAAACCTAAAGTATTTAGATACAACAAATATCTGTTAATTATTTAATGAGAATAATAACAACAAAAGAAATGTAATACCTAAAATACCTAAAAAATACATAGAATGCTAAATATGGCATCTTTTCAAAAATGACCATATATTGGTGGACAGAGGAATAAACCTCATGTTGAAGTTGCTGAGTGTACAGTCATGTACAGTACTGAAGTGCAGTCATGTACAACTCTTTATGGCATATTTCTTGGCAAAGACACCAGAGTAATTTTCTGTTTCCTTCTCCAACTCACTGTGCAGATGAGGAATTGAGGTGTAGGATTAGGGTTAAAGACTTGTCCAGAGTCACACTGATAGCATGTATCTAAGACTGAATTTGAAATCAGGGAGACGAGCCTTCCGGATTCCCATAGATTAGTTTTATCTAATATTACACCTAGTTCCCCTGTTAAACAACAACAAATAACCAGATAAGATTAAAAATATTAACAAATTCATAAAAGCATAAATAGTATTCATCTCATTTTCTGACCACACTTCCATAAAATTTATATCCAATAAAAGGTCTTTTTCTTGCCTGGCTTCCTTAATGCATTTCTTGGTATGCAGAAAGGGATCCTGATGCAATTTGAAATGAACTTGGAAACTCAGACTTCTGAAAATAGGGAGAAAAAGCCAAAAGCTTGAGACAGCATCTCCACACACTCAGATGAGCTGAACCCAACTTTAACTTCAGATTCGAAATCAAGAAATAAGCTAAAAAATTAGGAAACAAACAAAAAAGATTAGGACCACAAAAAGGTGCTACAATGAAAAGGAAGATAAAGATATAAACTCAGAAGAAAACTACATAAAAACAATTACAGATAAATTGTTAAAGAAAAATGTTCATTGGACACACCCTCAAGAAGGATTGCTGGAAGAGTTAAAGAAAGAGATGAGTGGCAGAGAAAAAAATGGAAAAGAAATGAGAGTGATGGAAGAAGATTATGAAAAGAGAATTCACATTTTGGTAAAAGACACATATGGAAGAAAATAACACTTGAAAAAACAAAATTGGCTTAATAGTAAAAAGAGGCACAAAAATTCACTGAAGGGGAAAACTTATTAAAAAGCAGAATAAACTATATATATATATATTTAAAAAAGCAGAATAAGCCATAGATATATATAGATATAGATATAGATATAGATATAGATATAGATATAGACATAGACATAGATATAGATATAGATATATTGTGGCAAAAATTTGTCACACCAGTACAGAAACTCCAAGTTAAATAGGTTTATTGAGAGCGGGCCAGACTCCCAATAAAGCTGGACCGTGGTCAAGATCAAGACCAGAGATTCCAAGTCTTAGGAGATGTGTGAAAAAGATCACTATGGGTAGTAACTGATGTCTATTATTATAACTGACTTTTCCAAGGCCTCTGCAACAAGGGGTTGGGGGTTAGTTGTTTTTCTGCTGACAATTATTATGAAATACTTGAAATCAGCAGTTGGGTGCCTGTCTGACTATCTTGTTACACACACACACACACACACACACACACACACACACACACACACAGGATGGAAAATTTTGGGTTATAGGCTTAAGGTTAAGATGTAAACAAGAGTTTATAATTCATATGAAACAAACTATATTATTTGACTATTAACCCAAAACTAAAGGCTAATACTATTGTAATCATAAAAGGGGTAGGGAGTTTCACATTCACAACATACACATATAACACAAAAAAAATGCCTTAAAAATAAGAATTGAGCAAGTGAACCCTAATAGAGCAGAATAATACAGCAAAAATAAATTAATTTAAAAGAAAAAATAGAAGAAAATGTAAAGTATCTCACTGAAAAAAATTGATTTAAAAATAGAACAAGGAGAGATCATTTAAGAATTACTGGATTATGTAAAAGTCACAATTAAGAAAGAACTTATAAACATATTTCAAGACATTATCAGTTAAAACTGTCCCAATGTCTCAAATTTAAAAGGTAAAATTGAAATTGAAATTGAAAGAATCCACCAGTTATCTCCCGAAAAATATTCCAAAGTGATAATTTCCAGAAATGTTAGAGACAAATTCCAAAGCTCCTAGATCAAAAGAAAACATTTCAAGCAACCAGAAAGAAATTATTCATATTATATATGGTAAAGTCACAATAAAGATGACAGAAGATTTAGGGGTTTCCATATAAAAAGAATAGAGGACTTGGAATATGATATTTCAGAAGGCAAAGGAACTATAATTACAGCTAACAATAAAATGCTCACAAATCTGAGCATAAACCTTGTGTGGAAAATGAATATTTAATGAAATAAAGGACTTTCAAACATTCCTGATGAAAAGAGCTGAACAGAAAGTATGACATTCAAAAAACAAAACTCAAAGTGAAGCTTAAAAAGAAACATGAAAGAGTAATAATATGGATTAAAGATGGAGGGAAAGAATCTACTTGGTCAAAAATATAGCAGCTCTTCTTGTGGTGGTAAAGACTTAGAACCTAGAGGAATGTCTGTCAATCAGTGAGTGGCTCAGCAAGTTGTAATTCCTGTAATGGAATACTATTGTGCCATAAGAAATGACAAATGAGATGATCACAGAAAATTTGGAAAAACTTGTATGAAGTGATGCAAAGTGAAATTAGCAAAACTATGAGAACGTTGTACACAGTAAAGACAATAGTGTGTGATGATCAACTGTGAATGATTTAACTGTTAACAATGCAGGGATCTCAAGACAATCCCAAAGGACTCATGATGAAAAAGGCTATCTTCTCCATGGAAGGAACTGAGAGAGTCTGAATAGATTCAAACAAACCATTCTTCATTTATTTTCCCTATGAATTTTTCTCTAGTGTAAGAAACATATATCTTATTTCACAGCATATTGGACATAGAAATGTGTATTGTCTGATAACCTATGTCATATTAACTGCTGTCTTGGGGAAGGGAAGTGAGATGGAGGGAGAGAACATGAATGCTAAAATATCAGAAAATAATTATTAAAATTATATCAACATGTAATCTGGAAAAAATTAAAAATTATTTTCAAAAGAGTAATAGTGTGGTACCCAATAAGGTTAAACTCTTTATATTCTTATATAGGGAAAAGATACATATAATTCCAAAGAATTTTAGATTAAAAAAGTTAAAACTAGTTTTCATGGGCAAGAAACATGGGTTTTAGTTGATTATATTGCAATTATCTCCAAAAAATAAAGGGATGAGAAAGAGGGATACACTGAGAGAAGGGGAAAGAGATGGGTAGAATGGGAAATTTTTCTCACTTAAAAGAATACAAGAAAGAGCTTTTACATTAGAGGGGGGAATGGTGGAAGGCAATCAAACTCAGTTGTACATAGAAATCTATCTTACTCAATAGAGAAATAGAGGGTAAAGAAATTAGAAAAGGGGTAAGGGTTCCTTAAGAGGAGGGTTGATCAAGAGAAGCAGTGGTTAGAAGCAAAAAAGACTTTTGAGAAGAGATAGGATAGAGAAGAAGAATAAACAAAACAAAATATGTTGAAGGGAAACACACAGTAATCATAAGTGAGAAAGTGAATGGGATAAGTTTACCCATAATATTGAAGAAAGATAAAAAGAATGAATTAGAAACCAGAATTCAACAATATGTTGTTTCCAAGGAATACACGAAACAGAAAGACACACAGAGAGTTAAAAAAAAGGGTAGAAACAAAACAGATTATACTTCATCTGACTTAAAAGCAGGGAGATAAATCATTATTTATGACAAAATAAAAGAAAAATAAGTCTAATTAAAAAACATGATCAAGGAAACTACATTTAAAAATTACCATAGTGAAGTAATATCTAATTTTACAGCATTTCTCTGATTAAGACCTTATTTCTCAAATATATAAGGAACTGAGTCAAATCTATAAAAAATAAAAATCATTTCCTAATAGATAAACAAAACAGGCAAGGAACAAGTCCTACTCCTAGAGGTTAGCAGCTTCTCTGATGTTTATACTCTCTTAGTATTGCTTGGAGCAGCGTTGGCAAACTCTTTCGAGGTGGCAAGCCCAGATTGCAACTTCGAGCTTCCCGGGAGCCCCCGCACTGCCCCCAGACAGGTGTGAAGCCCCCTCCCCCTTTTGTGATTAGAACATGAATAATATAGTTTGCTTTCTATGAATTATAAGCATTCGGCTAAGAGAAATACAGCCTCGGGTGGCAGGAAATCCTGCTGATGGGCCCTCTGACTGTAAGCCTGGAACCCCAAAGTTCCTACCAAGCCCACCACACCGTGCTGCAGGGAAACCTAAGATAGTCAGGAGGTGGGGAGCTGCCTTTGGGGTGCCTGCTTGGGTGCCACGTCGGTCCTCCAGCTGCTGACTCCTAGCATAATTGTCAGCAAACACAATGAGCCCCCGCCCCTCCTTGCAGAAGCCTCGTAACCACAGGCATTAGCGACCACCCAGAGTGGTTATTTTTGTCCTTTCCAGCTTATTCAGCACTTGCGTCATTCCTTAAGACCTGCCCATGTGGAAGATTTATGCTCATTCTATTTTACATTTTGGCTGGCTTTTCCGCCTTTCTTGTGACACTCATCCTCATTATCAGATTTCTGGGCACAAAAAGGGCCGTCTCGTAGGGCTCGGCCGGGGTCTGGGCTCTTGGTCTTGACCAGAGGCCAACTTTCTTGTGAGGCCGGCCCTCTCCCAATAAACCTTTTCTTTACTGGCTTGGAGACCTCGTTTCTCTTATTGGTGTTTCTACTAATACACGTTCACCACCCAGGGGAGGGAGGAAGTGCTAGAACTGGGCGACTGGACAGAGGGGCCGGCCATGCCTAACCGTCCTCCCGCGCTGTGGAGAGAGCAGCGAGCAGCCCGCTCTGAGCCCTGCCTTCGCCAACAGAAACTGAGGGTATGGGGAGGGTAAGGGGCTTGACTAAGTGTCATGCAGCCATTATACAGCAGAAGCCGTTTGTTTAACTCGGGCCTCCTGACGCAGAGACACAGTCCTTCCTTCCCATACCAGCTGCCTCTCAGGGCTTCCAGGAAGCCTCCCAGGCTGTCAGCACTCAGATTACCCACCTGCGGATACCTGTAGAGCTCCAGCAGGGTCCCCATCTGGACAGACAGAGCTGATGTGGCTCCTCCAAGGACCGCCACAGGCTGCTCCTGCCCCCAGCAGCTGTAGTTGGGGATGAGCTGGCCCTGCCCGGACAGCCACCTCAGGGAGCTCTCCAAGGTGCTGGCGTCGCTGTGGTAGGCGTTGTAGAGGTGGAAGCCCAGCGTGAGGTTGGGCAACAGGTTGGAGTTCTTGTTGATCTCCTCCACAGCAAACATTACAGTCAGGGCTTGTTGGTAATTCTTGTATAGCCACCTAAAGGGGAGAGAGTGAGGCACCATGAGCAAAGCCAGTAAAAGAATTCATTTAAGAAAGGAGGTCATCCAACTACAGTAGTGCCAAACCTAAGGACTCTAGTTCATGTGGAATACATTTACAATAGCCTGTCTTGTTCTTATACTTCTCTCACATTGTAATTTCTCAAATGTACATGATGATTTGCTTTGAAGTTCTAGGATGATTCTGTCTACCGGAGTCATTCATTCAACAAATATATAGTGAATGCCTACCATTTCAGATACACAGAGTTTGAGATTTACAATGCAGTCCGGAAGTCATCTAATTCAACCCATTCTCCAAATAAATCCACACTATAACATTATCTGTAAGGCATATACTACACTTCCCTAAGAAATAAATAAAGAAGTCCTGGAAAGTTTGAAAAAACAAATAATAACTCAAGTCATCATATAAAATTAAGACCAGAAGAGATGGCCAAAAGCCATGTTCCCTTCTGGAGTCTGTGCTGAGGACCAACTCACTCACAATTTCTGTCTGCCCTCACTAAGGTTTAGATGATACCAATCCTGAACCTTTGCCCAGCCCTCAAGAATGAGCTCCCATGGACCCTTCTCCCAAAGACTGTTCCTGTTTATGTCATTGAGTTACAGTTTTAAATTCTATCCTCCTTCAGCCAATTCAGTCACATAGCTCCATCCATGACTCCAGAAAACTGAAGTGTCTCTATCTTCCCTACCCATGCTACATCTTTATGAGCACTCCCTTGATCTTCCACCCCACCCTCCCCAATTTCCTTGCTGTTGTTTCTCTATTTCTGCTTCCTTTTTGTTCTATCCAGTGCTGTAGTGCCTTCCAGGCATGCCAGGATTTGTAGAGTTCTCTTCTTAGAAGCATGTGTGACTGACAATTCATTGTCTGTACCTCTTTCCCAAGATTTTTGACTTAGAGAAAATAGAGAGCAAGTGATGAATAGTGACCCGAATACTTCAGTGTCACAGACCCTCTCCTTTTCCTTGAGAGGGAACTTTATCTAGATGTCTTATACAAAACCACTTGGCTCTTCCTTAACAATGTAAGAGAGAGATAAGATAGACTGGTATCTTTCCTGTTTGATATTTGGAATATTCTTCTCTCTGTGTTAGAACAATACCTGACAAAAGTATGATCTCATAAGTTATCCAAACAATCCTTATTCCAAAAAGATCTAGACTACATTGCAGGAAAGTATGATGGTCCCATGAAGCTTTAAGACAAGGCAGTGGAGAATATCTGGCCTGTGACTGGTTCAGAGAGAGTTAGGAATGCTGAGCAAGGGGAGACACCTTCTTAATAGAAAAAAACTACATAAAGAACATGATAACCCTAGAAAGATGGGAATTTTCATGGGTGGAGATGAAGAGGGAGGACCTTCAAGAGAAAGAACTCACTGGACAGGGAAGGGACACAGAAAAATGTTTTTGAGATAGGAAGCACTCTAAGTTTGTACCTATTAAATCTGCTAGCAGATGTTGTCTAAATGTCTTTAGTTTAGAATTTGGAGGGTTCACTCATCCTTCTCTTCCTCCCTCCTGACCTTTCCCTTCAATGGTAGGGATGGAGAAAAGTCAAAGCCCTCCAAACACTAAATTTTCATCAAGAATTTAATTGAACAGTCCAAAACAAATAGCCCAACAGATGTCATATTCATTTCAATATGTTTCAAAATATTGACAATACAGAAATCTTTCTCCAGCAGCTCTTATCTTGAAGGTAATCCAGACCTGTATTCTGGAAGGTTGAAGGCCTTTTTAAGTCTTTATTTACTCTATCATCAATAAACAAGATTATTTTCCCTCTCAAAACACTGTTTTCTGAGAATTTTAAATCCTGAGTCCATTGGAGTCCATTCTGTATTCATTCATACTTGCTACAATTAGAATCAGGGAAAAATCAAACCAATTTTTCTCTAAACATGAACAACCACTCATTGTACTCAAGGAAAAATCTGTCAAAGATGGCAGTGGCAAAAAAGAGAAATTAGACTCATAATAGCCTTTTTGACCAATGCTACAGATAAGGAGGGAAAAGGTTTGTCTTTATCTTACTATGATCAACTCTGCATAGCTGGTGAACAGTAATGGAACAGAACAATAATAGGAAACATCATAAAGCAAACAAAAATGTAAGCAAATATTAAAATATTTCCTACTTTTAGACCAATGGAAATAAAAATATGGAAGTGGCAAAAGAAAAGTATGAAATGATTGCAAAATGCAGAAAGAACTCAAAACTAATAGAGAAGCACAGAGATGTGTAGATACAGAGACATACAGAAAAGGTACCATATTCCATATCCCATCCTCATTTCACAAAATCATTCCTGCAAATCTTCCAGGCCTTTGGCTTGCCAATAGGCTCACAATGAAAATGATTGAACAGGGAATATCCTTGAAAGGAACATATATATGTGTGTGTAAGCTTAAACCCAATTTCTATAGTAAAGGTTCTTATTGTTTATATCTGAAGTTACATTGCCACATACTAAGCTCTTGTATTTACTGGAGTTGTTTACCACTTGAGCAGATCCAAGACAAAGCTCCAGATATTTTCAGTCTTAAGATCCATGAGAGAAGAGGCCAGCAGCCACACAGGCACAGATACAGATATATCCACAGACAGAGCTAGGAAGAGAAAGACAAAGATAGACAGCAAGAATCTTTTCATCCTTTAATTTTGAAAGAGAATTAGATGTATGGAAACTGATGGTCAGAAACAATAATCAGAGGAGGAAGGATTGAAGATACCCCAGGATCATCAGACAAAGATCTGCCTTCCTAATTACCAGTTCCATAGAGTCCTTGTAGTCATCAGTCCCCACTTAGGCACAGACAGACACACACACACTTACTTATAATTCCTACAATCGTCATCAGGTTTACTTCCAAAGAATCCTGCTCCTGTGACACCGCTCACTTCAACTAAATACATGGGGAGAAAAGTCCCCACCACAAGATCCCCATGTCTGACAAGGCTGGGGCTAATTTGGGGGAAGCAGGGTGGCTTCTCTATCCTGTTTTCAGAGGTTGGAAGGTTCCAGAGCAATGAAAGAAGCAGGACAGAAAAAAACAGAGAAATCTTTCTCTGAATAAGAGGCAACATTTCCCTGAACATTAGATAAACCCCCAAGCCTGGGAAGAGCTAAGGAGTTGTCAGAATAAGAGCAATGTCAAATGTTTGAATCTTGGTAGGCTGAGAACACTCCAGGAACTGAAATGCCCTGTTCTAGTGCGGATGTCCAAATTCAAGCTCTTCCTTCACACCTGAGAAAACAGAAATGGACATTGGCTGTGCCCATGGCAAGGATGAGGACAGTGACATAAGACCGAAAGGGTGCTGAAAAGGCTTCCTGGGCCCTTAAAGTGCACTCTGCCATTCAGTGACCTTGTGCTTTATCACTGGTTTCCACAGAGACATATAGAGGTCCAGGAGGAATTCGGAAGATCATCCTGCCTCTGCCGTCTCCAGCTGGGTCCCTACATCCAAGGCAAAAACACAAGTGGAAAAACATGTTTTGAAAGCTCTGTTCTTGTTACAGAGACAAGTGGACAGAAACCCTCATGGAGGAGTTTGCATGCCCCCGTGTCACCCAAAGGGCTACAGAATTCTGAAGTTGGCAGATGTAGCATCAGGTAGAATTTGATGTAAACACACAAGATAAAAAACGACCTAGTCATACCATCACATCTACAATTCCCAAATTTACTCACCTCCATATCATGATATCTTGCCATACAAATATGATCTAGGAATGCCTGTTTTTCTCCAAAATCCTAGGACCATGGAATAGAGAACCAGAAGTGCCTTAAAAATAAAGTTAAAGCAACATGTGCTTTTTATATATAGGAAATCTAAAGTAAAATGACTTGTGTAAGTTCAGATTGTTAATAAATAGCTTGATCCACTAATAGTAATACCTACTATTTACATAGTGCCTCAATGTTTATAAAAACACTTTACATGTCATCAGTTTTATTCTCTCAACAACCCTTTGGGGTAGGTAGGTTATTACAACCATTTTACTAATGAGGAAACAGGCTAGAGAGAGTTTCAATATCTTGCCTAAGGTATCACAGTCAGGAATTATATGAGGAACGATTTGAACTCAGGTCTCTCTGATTCCCAATTTGAAATTTTCTATTACATTATTGTTGCTTCTAGTGAAAAGCATATGTTTATACATATGCATGGCTATACTTGCACACATATACATATACACATATGTATATGTATGTGTATGTGTGTGTATATATATATATATATATATACACCCAAATCTTCACTCCTGGTTCATCATCTTTCTTTCTGGATATGAGTTCCATGATGTTTCATTACAAGTCTTCAGAATTGCCACTGATTTTTGTATTGATCAGAATCAGTTCTGCTCACAACAGTAATAAGATTTCTGTCCAAAAGGAATTCTTGCTTGGGAATAAGAGATGATTTCCCAAAAGCTCTACAATAAGGATCATCTTGTGATTTCATAGGGATGATGCTGGTCTAACTGATAAACTGGCATAATCAATAAACTGAGACTTCTGACCCCAAATCAGTCTCAAGATAATTTCAGTCACAACAGCAGGAAGCCCCCGAGGCTGTGTGTACACCCATGTTGGCCCCACTTCTCAGCCCAGGGCTGA
Source organism: Gracilinanus agilis (assembly GCF_016433145.1). NCBI lineage: Eukaryota > Metazoa > Chordata > Mammalia > Didelphimorphia > Didelphidae > Gracilinanus > Gracilinanus agilis. The sequence goes on along the minus strand of NC_058130.1, from coordinate 795,985,942 downwards.
TCTATCCCAGCTCCTACCTTCCTCTACTCTTTCCTGAATATCAATTTAAATGAAAAATGAAGCCACTCCTGTGTTGGTGTTTTCTCTGCCATCCTTCCAAGGACATGCGTCCTCCCAGGAGTCATCCTCACCCCAAAGTCAGCATTTCCACAGAGAGGGAAGGCTGGCCAGCATCTTACAACCCTGACATGCAGCAGCTCTGAACACCCCATTGTACAGACAGGGAGGACCAGAGAGAAGCAGGTTAAATGACTCATCCAGGGCCATTGGGATGATCATTGTGAAGCCCTTAGCAGAGTACCTGGCCCCCAGGAAGTCTTCTCTAAATGGGAGCTCTTCTTGGAGATGGCGTCCAACCCCCTCCTTGGTCTGGAAGAAGAATGATGCCCTCTGAAGGTGGGGGAGTGGAGGAAGGACATGCCTGTGGAGGAGGGACAGTGCAGAGGGAGGGGGACGGCTCCCTGAGGATTGGGGGGGCAGAGGGGACCTGAGGATCCACTGTATCTGAGGATCCAACATAGGTTGGTCTGGGAGGACTGAGAGGGGAAGGAATGAGGAAGCAAATGGGAGAGGATGGGGAAGGGGGTTGGACTTTTTCTACATAGAAATCATTGAGGAGATTCTTTTTCATGCCCAGGCCAGAACTAAGGAAAACACAAACAGCCTGGCTACATCCACCCCAAAGTAAGACATTCCCTGTGCTCAGCAGCTGAACTTCCAGAGGAGAAGAGCTGCATGGAAGGGGCTTTGGGTGGGAAAAGCTTCTGGTTTGGAGAGGGTGGCCTCAGGGCACAATCTGACATCCCTCATCAGGGCCAGGAACAGGGTGGTTTGTTCTTAGTTGTTGTGGGCTGAACTGGAGAAGAAAGAGAAAGGGCTAGGATGGCAAAGGAAGCCCAAGCCAGGACTGGGTTGGGAAGTTTGGGTGGCAGAAAGGTCTGGAGAGTGAAGAGTGAAGTGATAGTTCCTGAGGCTTCACTCCATCAATGATTGGGGAGATGTGGACACTAGGGAGCACTGCAGAGTCTCAGAGAGCCAAAGGTATGGGAAGGACTTCCCCGTGGGTAGTTGTCTGCCCAGGTTTGATTAATTTAAAAGAAGGTATTTTGGCCTCTGACTAAAACCCATGGGGGAGGGGAAAGAGATGGAAGGAGAGAAGGGGAGAGAGACAAAGACAGACAGACACACAAGAGACAGAGAAAGTGATAAAGATCAGAGACAGAAAAAAAGAAAGAGAAAGAAAAGAGACAGAGAAAAATAAGAAACAGAACACAAGAGAGGGAGAGACAAAAACAAGAGACAGAGACAGAAAGACAAGAGAAAAAATATAAAGACCAGAAATAGATTAAGGGGGGAGGGAGAGAGAGATGGAGAGAGAGAGGGAGAGAGGAGAGAGAGACAGAGACAGAGAGACAGAGAGACAGACAGAGACAGAGACAGAGACAGAGACAGAAAGTTCTTAATAACTGGAAAGTCTGAATACAAGTTTCAGAATGCAATGAGGCAACTAGCTCCCCTGCTATTTGGAATTGAAACAGGGTGTTAGGGAGGCAGTTAGGAGGTTCAGGGGTTTCAGTAAGGCTTACAGGTGGGAGGTCCTGGGTTCAAATCTGCCCTCAGACACTTCCTAGATGGGTCACCATGGGCAAGGAACTGAAATCCCATTGTCTAACCCTTATTCTTCTTCTCCCTTACAATCACTACACAGAATTGATTCTAAAATGGAAGGTAAGGGTGTTGAAAACAAAACAAACACAAATAAACCAAGATGTTATGTCAAATTACCTCAGTTGGCCAACTTTTTAGTCTAACAAACATGGGATAATTCATGGTTTGGAGAAATATTTTGGGACCCATTCAGAATGGAAAGGACCATATACCTCTCACCTTCCATTAACAGAGCATGAGGCAATTCTGTAATGTCTGTCCAACTTGGATTATAGGTCATAAATATACTTTCAGACTTTTTAATCACCACCATAGGTGCCTCACCAAAGGCAGGAGTTTTCTCAAAGAGTCTCTCAATATCTTGTGGAGAAAAAGGTGCAGGATATCTAATATTGGCTAATCCCCTTTTCTATTATAAGTGGGAACATTCCTGAGGGGGGAAAGGACTATATTATTGTTGTAAATTAAGTTTTGCAGGATTTGCAAGAAGCAATGTCTGGGGGCAGGGCTGCTGCCAGTTGGACTCTTGGAATCTTGGGAGATTCCTGATGCCATACCAGGGCATGAGACCAATTGTCAGTTGGGCTGTACCCTATATAAGGGAGAGAGAAAATCAATCCAGGGACTCATTCTGGGGATCTGGGTGGTGGGGACAAACCTTTCTCTCCTCGACTGATTGATCAAGCCAAGAATCAACCAGTATACCTGCAAGTTACAGGATTTACTACTGAGCTATAGGGTCAATTAACATCATTCAAGAAATTACTACAGAAGATTTATCCGTCTAATTCTTTTCAATCAAGCTGCAATCTAATCTGTCTATAGGCAGGCAGTGTCCATTAAAGCAGGCCAGTGGGCCTGGCTGGCTCAACCCAGCCTTCAACATTCTAAAGCTGTTGGATTATATACTTTGAGCTAGGATTAGATTTCATTTAGGGATTCCTAAAACCCCCTTCCCTTCCCTCAGTTTCCCTTGTTATTTGAATACATCAAGTAAAATCTTTGTTATAAAATTCAAACCAGCTACAGACCTTTTGTTGGTTGGCCTGACAACAAGGCAGCCTCAAAGGAGTTCTAGGAGAACTTGAAGGGACAGATAGGTGTCCAGCTTCATTTTCTGAAGCTGTGATTAATTACCATCATTAATATTAGCAGTCAGATGCATTATTGACTGTCATTAATACTCTAATAACACTGATACAGTTATCATTAGTTATTCATCGATTGATACCAGAAGGCTAGTCTTCCTGAGGAATCATACTGTGATTGGCTGAGGGGATTCCAAAGGAAATTTAGTTGTATCATCTGACTTCCTGTTGATACCAAAGGGAGGCTTAAAGCTCTTCTAACATCTGGGGCTCTTTGCTTTACTCCTCTGAGCAAATATATCATTCCTATTGATTCCCTCAATGATCATAACAGATGTCTAATATTGACTAATCCCCTTATCTATAATTAGTGGGAATATCCCTGAGGGGGAGAAAGGACTATATTAGACTTGTCTGTGGTTCCTGGTGCTTGGCTTGTTGTTTGGGAGGAGATCAAGCATGATGTCGGGGTATGGTGGGGGAAGGGGGAGGAGAGAGAGTGAGAGAGGTCTGGGGGGAGGGTTGGGCAGTGGAGAGAGAGGAAGAGGCAGGGTGAGGTGGGGATGGTCAGGGAGAGGGAAGGAGAGGGAGAGGAAGAGAGAGAAGAAGGGTTGTGAAGATAGGATTAACTCTCCCCTGCCTATTTTTAGATTTAATCACCAGAAGTGTATACACCCCATTTTATCCTTAAGTGGGGAAGGTCTGTGATCCACATGTGCTAAAGTGGGTGATGAATCAGAAACAACTGACTGCCCCTTGGGCAGTCCTAAGCAAAGCAAAAGCTACAATTGGTCCACATAAAGTAGAAGGAATGCACAGGGGGCAGGGGAGAGTTAATCCCATCTTTACAGGGTAGGGAGGGAGAGGAAAGATGGGAGAAGATGGAGAGACTGGATGGGGAGGGGGAGAAGAGGGAGAGAGAAAGAGAAAGAGGGGGGGAGGGGGAAAATGGGCAAGGGGAGGAGAGGGAGAGGCTAAGCAGTGGGGAGAGAAAAGCTGGGAAAGGTAAGAGAAAGTGAGTAGTGCAAGACAGAGACCAGGCACAGCAAGAGCAAATGTAGAAAGGGCACAAGATAGCCGGTGAGGGGGGAGGGACAGAGAGATGGTATCAAAGATGGACTGGGAGGTAGAGAGGAGCATGTTAAGGAGAGGTGTAAAAGGAGTCAGGATTGCCTGGATCAAGAGGAGTAGCCTTATGGCAGGTGAGCTGGGCAGAGGCCAGGAGGTCAGCTTTTTTTCCAGATTTAACAGAGAGGTTATTTCTAATACTCAGTTTGGTTGGACCATCAAGGTGATATTCCCAGAACCATGAATTGGAATATCCTCTGGAATCCTTACTGCCAATAATTTGTTTCAATTCTTTTAGAATGTTAAAGTCAAAAGAGCCAAAGTGGGGCCAGGAAAAAGACTTCAATGTCTGGGCTTCCCACAGCCTCTTTGTCTCCTTCCTTGACATCCAAGGCTCCTTGAGAAATCCTGCTTCATCCAAATCATTTAGTAATTTATATAATGGCGAACCCAGGGGAAGTCAACTTGACTTTTTCATTGTCATATTCGTGACAATGAGGGATTATTAGTTGATTTTCTGGATTATCTGGTCGGAAGTACCATTTTTGTTCACCAATTTTTGAAAAATCTCTGGTCTTTCTTCCCTATCTGTTTGGGGCTCCTGCTATGGCTACTGCTACTGTGGAAGAGAAACCCCAACTTAGGAGGGGACAGGGAGAGTTAGAGTTATGGCCCCTGTAGCAAGTATGTGGTACTGAGCCTAGGGCCCAGCAGTGAGCAATATGAAATCAAATCACACTTTAGGTCTAAATCTTATGTCCATTTGGACTTCATCTTAGGAGAACTTATGACATAGTAGAATGAATTGTCTGATTCTGGGCAAGGTGAGAGCTCAGTGTGAATGTCTGTGGTTTCTGTGATATAGTAAAAGAGGGAAAATTATGAGACTGGCCCTAAGTCAATCTTGTTTAATATAACGTAGTAGGGGGGAAAGATGGAAAAATAGGAGAGACATACTTTCCTCAATGCTCCATTTAGCTTGCTATTCTGTGGCCACCATTAGGGTGCCCTAGCCATGCCCACAGGGAAATTTATCTAGCAGCAAAACTAAAAGAGAAGAGCTTGGATATCCACTCTTGCCTCAGTTTAACCTTTTATCTGCCCACTAACTCTCACGAATCCCATCTCAGAGTCAACTGTGGCTTTTTATTTTGCCTGGGCTGCCCAAGGGGAAAAGTTCATGGGGCAGTACAGAAGACATCACCCTGCCTCTCGTGATCTCTCAAATCAATTGCTGCCTTTTTCTTTCCACCACTCTATCCTCACTCAAGGGTTTCCATCATGCAATCCTTGCTTCTGAATCAAGTTCAGGATCACACAAGGTATGCTGCCCCAGAAATGGGGGAGGGTGAATTTCATTCACACAATAACAAGCTGGAGCTGCATGTGAAGATCTTTCCGCATAGCTTATATTTTTAAGGTTTCTTCTCAGTGTGGATCCTCTGATGTACAGAAAGACTGGAGTTGTGACTGAATTTTTTTCCACATTGCTTGCATTCATAAGGTTTCTCCCCAGTATGGATTCTCTGATGTACAGAAAGACTGGAGTTGTGACTGAATGCCTTTCCACACTGCATGCATTCATAAGGTTTCTCCCCAGTGTGGATTCTCTGATGTGAAGCAAGAGAGGAGTTATCTGTGAATGACTTTCCACACTGCTTACATTCATAAGGTTTCTCCCCAGTGTGAATTCTCTGATGTATAGCAAGACTGGAGTTGTGACTGAATACCTTTCCACATTGCTTGCATTCATAAGGTTTCTCCCCAGTGTGGATTCTCTGATGTATAGCAAGAGAGGAGTTGTCTGTGAATGACTTTCCACACTGCTTGCATTCATAAGGTTTCTCCCCAGTGTGGATTCTCTGATGTTTAGCAAGGTGGGAGCTCTGACTAAATTGCTTTCCACATTGCCTGCATGCATAAGGTTTCTCCCCAGTGTGGATTCTCTGATGTAGAGCAAGAGAGGAACTCAGTCTGAAAGTCTTTCCACACTGGTTGCATTCATAAGGTTTCTCCCCAGTGTGGATTCTCTGATGTTTAGCAAGAGTGGAGCTATCAGTGAATAGCTTTCCACACTGGTTGCATTCATAAGGTTTCTCCCCAGTATGGATTCTCTGATGTACAGCAAGTTGGGAGTTAATTGTGAATGTCTTTCCACACTGGTTGCATTCATAAGGTTTCTCCCCAGTGTGGATTCTATGATGTACAGCAAGATGGGAGTTAATAGTGAATGTCTTTCCACACTGCTTGCATTCATAAGGTTTCTCCCCAGTGTGGATTCTCTGGTGTACAGCAAGAGTGGACCTCTCTGTGAATGTCTTTCCGCATTCCTTGCATTGATAAGGTTTCTCACCAGTATGTGTTCTATGATGTTTAGCAAGGTGGGAGCTCTGACTGAATGTCTTTCCACACTGCTTACATTCATAAGGTTTCTCCCCAGTGTGGACTCTCTGATGTACAGTAAGATGGGGTTTCTGACTGAATGTCTTTCCACACTGCTTGCATTCATAAGGCTTCTCCCCAGTAAGCATTCTATGATGTCCAGCAAGATTGGCCCTGTGCATAAAAGTCTTTCTACACTGATTACTTTCGCTAGATTTTTCCTCAGTGTTCATTCTTTGATGTTCAATATGAGATGAATTTTGAGGAGCAACACAGGATTCTCTAAAAGCAAAGTTCTTGGGACCAACATGCATGAATTTGTGCAGGTCCATTTCTTCCACAGAGAGGCTCACCTCTGTTGGATTCACCTTCATTTCAGGTCTAATCTCTCCTACAAGAAAAAAACAGTAAAACATATAGAGCAGCATATACACATATATAACTTTATCTCCTTTCCTCCACTGACAGAACATAAACCACTTTATATCCTATTTCCTCAGGTAAGAAAAAACGTCTTCCAACTTAAATGTGCACAACACAGCCTTTGAAAATTCATTACCACAAAGATAAAGAACAATTTAAATAACAGTCTCCCATTTGATCTCATTGGCTCTTCATAATAAATCTGGGATTTGGGACAGGCTAGCTTTATTACATTCCTAACCCAGACCATGATCTCAGGAAGGCTGGATAAGGAACTTGGACCAAAATTCTGGTAGCTAAGATTGAATCTTCTAACTGGGCTTGCTCTGTCCACAGTACTTATTATTCGCTTTCAATATTTTAGCTTTCATTTTCATTGTCTATATATTCAATCTTCTCTTCATAGGTATGACACCACTGGGTGCATATAGACTAAATATTCCTATTATTTCATCATTTAGCTTCTCCATAAGCATTATATAATTCCCTTCATGGTTGCTTTAGACCTTATTTTTGTTCCAGTATCTGAGATCAAATGAAGAAATTCAGCATTTTTGCATTTATCCAAGGCATAAAGGTTTTGTTCTGTTCTCTTTTCCTTGAAAGCAGCCATTACTTTTCTTTAAATGCCTCTTTTCACTAAAATAAAATCCTTCTACTGAATACAATTTTTAAAAAACATGGCATTTCCCATGTTTAAAAATATGTCTCATACAGTAAGTTGAGTCCATGATGCTTTTATAAGGAAATGAAAGCTTATATTATTCTCTTCCTATTTCCCACCTTATATAGATACTGGTGTTTTCATGATATTGTTTTTTAAAAATCCAATACAGGTAGTGGTACAATTTCATTGTAAGTCAGAAACTTGCTAGGACTTTTAACCCTGGGCAAGTCACAGGAGCTCTGTTGGTCTCAGGCTCCTCAACTATAACATGGACATAACAATATCAAGTGACTCCTAAGGTTCGTATGAGGATCTAGTGAGATAATATTTATAAAGTGTATGACACATACTAGGGGCCATATGCAAATGGTGATGTTTAATTTTATCATTAGAATTTGGACTATTTTCTCCTTGGATTACTTTTCTCCTTAAACTGTCATTCTCTTCACTCCTCCAGTTCCTGATTTCCCTGTTGAATTAAATGCATTTACATTCCCCAGCACTCCTTTTTCCCTGGATCATCTTAGAGTGAGATTCAGGATCTGTTGTTTCTTTCTAAACCACCTCCATGTCCGGGTTTTTGATTGTGAGCTCCAGGACAGTCCAGACTGGTGTTTCCCTTCCTTTGTATGCTCAGGGCTTCACACAGTTCCTAGAACATAGTTACTATTGAATACATGTTTAAGGCCTGGGCCCAAGGTTTATGTCAGGCCCAGCCTTTACCAGGATCTTTGCATTCTGGTCTGTCTCCTGGAAGGCAAAGGTATGCTCTGGCCTCAGCTGTGTTTCTGTCCCTCTCTTGCCCTTATTTCTCAGCAGTCAACAGTAACTCAATTGGAACTAGGGCAGACCCAGTCCTGAAGATCCCAGACACTTCTCTCTAGGCTCTCATCTCCCTAAAATGAGGTGCTGTGGTCACCTGATTGTCCAAGAACAGGACAAAGACTGAGCCTGAGACAAGGGCAGGGCCTGGGCTGATGATACTTGGATCACTTCCAAGTAAGATAGCAGTCTTTGCTCCTGCTCGTGGGATGCAGGTCAATGGAGAGAAGGAAAATCAGGAAACCAGCTACCTGGCTCCACTCTACATTGAGGCTCCCTGACCTCAGCTGGGTCCTCACCATGGCAAGTAAATCCTTGATGTTTCCCTCATTGTTTCCCTTTTGCCACTCCATAGCAGCCTTCCAAATATTTCCTTGATCTCCAGCTCTCCCTCATGGGTTTATCCCAACCCCTGCCTCACCTTCTAAGCTGAGAACTTGACCTCATATTTCACTGAACAAAAGCTGGACCTCACTACAGAGCTCTCTTATCCTCCACAGCTCACCCAGCTCAACTGCCTCCTTTTCCGCTCTGGCCTCAGGATAAGAGGAAAAGATCATTCTCCTTGCTAAAGAAAAGCTTTCTGTGGGCAAAGAAGCCAAATCCATCCCTCATCTAAGCCAATCTATTTCTCCCTGCAGAGCCCCCATTGTTCTTTCATCTTCAGCCTTTCCCTCACTAAGAAGCTAATGATTCTCTTCCTCTGGGAACAAATAAACCATTTCTCCCTAAAGGTCCAAACACTCTCATTTGTTTGCTTCCTCCCCATGAAATACTGTCCAATGTCTATCATCGGCTTCAGGGCTAAACTACTAGAGATGGCTATTTTCAGTGAGTCCTGCTTGTGCCTTTCCCTTGTTTTCTCTCCTATACTTTCCCCCAGACTCATCACTCTGGCTCTCCTGAAGCCCCAGGCCACCTCGTCCCATTAGACTACCCTAGTGCTCCTTCCCTTCAGAGCCCTCTCTCGTGATTGGCTTCCCTGGAGCTGGGATCTGGAGAGCTTCTACAGAACTGTCGGCATGCTGCTATCTACTCTAACAGAGAGTCAGTTCCATGAGGGCAGGGGAAGTCCACTGCAGCCCTTTAGGTCACCTATAAATTAGCCCAGGACCCAGCACAGAGCAAGCGTTCATACATGTTTCTGGATACTAAAGAGTTGAGAGGGGATAAGCTCAGCCCTTCTGGCACCTGCAGGAGACTTCCAGGCCCTTCAGTCACAAACATTGAGTTCTTGGAGGGTCACAGACTGATCCTCTGAAGGGAGCTGATAGGAAATGCAGTCCAACACCCTCATTATACATATGGGGAAACTGAGGCTTGGGGGCTCAGTGACTTTCCAAGGGATCCCCTGCTAAAAATTCTGAATTCCAAGTCAGGTCTTCCTGTGACCAAATCTAGCCCTGGTTTCACCAGAGCACCCAGAAGCCTCTGGTCAATCCAGCTCTCCCACCCCTCTTCCCCCCTCCCTCACCTGGGCAGCAGCTCCTCAGGCCTTCTTGCTCAAGCATCCATGGGGCTTCCCTCTGCTCCAAAAAGGAGAGTACATCTTCTGGGGGAGCTGGAAGCCCTGGGCATGGGGAATCAGTCAGGGAGGAGGATGGAGAGAAGCTTGTCATTGAGTACTCTTTAGGGAAAGGTTGGGGAGTCCAGTGATTCTACTCAGAGACTCTGTCCATGGGGTTCCCACAGGAATATGTCCTCCCCCTCAGTGTCTGCAATGCAAGAGCCCAGGGTAGGATGGGCCTATTACCCTCCTGGGGGACCTCAAATAAGCAACAGCCCTTGGCCCCCAACCTGTTCTGGTCCATTCTGGCATAAACTCTTAAACTCCCAACGGGATCCAAAGGCCAGTGTTCTGGGTCACTCTGAAGCCCTAGACTCAGGGACCTGGAGGGATCACCTTTAATTCCATTATCCTGCTTGCTCCCCCCTCCCTGACACCTCTCTGAACCCCAGAGACTGTTCTCTGGGGGAGTCTCTGCCTCTTCTCCTGGGGAACTAAACAATCCTCGTTGGGCCCAAGGCTATCTCTCAGCCAGTCCATTCATCTTGATGATCATAGAGGAGAGCAAGCAGGGGGGAGAAGTTCGGGAAACCAATCTAGAACCAGAACGTTAGGTTCTAGGGTATTTTCTTCAGAGAAGGCTGGATTGAGTCCATAGTTTTCCATTATCTGGAAATGGGAGGCAGCTAGAAAGGGAGGGAGCAGGGGCCTCAAATTAGAGGTAGGAAGGTCTCTGTTTACATTTCACCACAAACAGCTTCTATGTGGGTGCCTCAGAACAAGCCACTTAATCAAATCTATTTCTTCATCTGTAAAAATTGTGTGACTGAATTAGGAAGATGAAGGTGAGAAAGAAGTGCCAGAATATTACAGAGAAAACTCTTGGCAGAGTCCTGGGACAAGAGCAGGTTGTTATAAATGTTTCATCCCTTCCCTCCCTTCCTCACTGGCTCTGCTGGAGACATAGGACAATAGGAAGGAAGTCTAAGGACAAACCAACTCTCCTGGGGACACCAAGGAGCTATGAGCTACACATTTATGCTGGTTAAAGAGAAAAAGATCCCTAATAGTAGATCCACTGTAAAGGGGAAGAGGGTGGGAGGAAAACCCTCCTGAACAGTTTTCACAGATGGGTTTGGGAGTCATAATTTCAGCCCAGGGAGAATCAGCTCTGAGATTACTTCCTTGTCTGAGATTATCCCACACGCATTTGACCTCAGACTTCAGGAGCACCAAAGCGAGCCCCCAAGATCTCATTAAACAATGCAAAGTCCTTTTACAGGAGAACCAGGCAGCAGGAGGGCCCTGGCTCTGGGACTCAGCATACCAGCCCACTTCACTTCCTCATGACTGCTCCCAACCCTGTCTGTTGCTGAGGACGATATTCCCTTGGATGGCAGACTCTGGCAGCAGGAAGAGCCTCCTTACCCACAGAGAGCAGGTTCCGGGCATTCTCCAGCATCACCTCCTTGTACAGCTCCTTCTGGGGAGGGGACAAGAGGCGCCACTCCTCCCAGGTGAAGTCCACAGCCACATCCTTGAAAGTCACCACCTCCTAGAGCAGCCCAAGGCAGAGCACAGAAGGCTGAAAGTTACATCACAGTGAAGAGCCCACCTCTGGTCAGTTACAGGAGGAAACTGACCTACGGATAAGGGAGGGGCCCAAAGGTCCCGCCCTTTGTCAGTGTCAGAGCCAGCACTAGAAGCTGAGTCTGTAAGAGCCCAATGGAGGCTTGAGAGAAGCAGCTCTAGGATGCTCTGGAGGGAAGCCAAGGAGTTTCTAGTGTGTGAAGGGAAATCTCCAGGGCATCCCCCAGTGCAGTCTGGATCCCCAGGGCGCCAGCTGTGGGGTGGAGGTGTCAGTCCCGTGTCTGTTACCCTGTTGCTGTGTCCCAGGGCAGCTAGCATCATTGTGAGAGTCACTAATGTGCCAGAGCCTGAGTCATGGAGGAAGGAGCTGGGGAAGATAAAAGGCAGACCAGGGAAGGAGAGGGGGCTTTTGTGCCTCTCCCTGGAACTAAATGGCTCTCTGGGCTGGGGGTTTGTCTCTAAGCTTTCCTGATCTCTTGATCTCTGGCAAGCTCAGCCTGACCAAGCTGAATCAAGATCTAGAAAGGCTGAGGCCTCTCTCTTGTTCTGCCTCTCTCAAACTCTCTCTTTACTAATAAATGCTCATCAATCTAGTAATGAGTGCCCAGATCAGTTTTTACTTATAATACTGTGGAAGGCACAAGAAAGGAGAGAATATGTTATAGAAATCGCAGGGACTCAGGATGCAGCCCAGGGTGGCCTATCCTCTGAGAAAGCCAATGTAGAATCATTTATATATTGATCCTATTTACCAGTAACCGTTTTTATCTGGCAACTGCCTTAGGCCTGGTTCTCTGTCTCCTGACTCAGCACCACAAAGTCAGGGCCCTGACCTTGCACTGGATTCACACAAGAATCTCTTCTTAGTCTGAGGAGAGAAGGAGGGCTGGGGCATTGCAGGCTCCTTGTTATTGATTATTCCAGTCAGTCACAGTGTCCCCGATTATTTAAGCTTTATAACCAATGGTGAACCTCCATCCTATGATAGACATCACTTACTCTGTCTGTTATTTTGTTCTGTGCTCCTCCAAACCTATCAAAGAGATCTAACCTTCTGCTTAGGATTTGGAGCATTAACAGAGGCAAGTACCTCTTCCCTTTTATTGACAGGCAGCATTCTCCTGCTTGACTTCCTTGGAGAGCTGCCTTGGTTTACCTTTTGGTTAAATGTCACTCCCAACACCTGAAAATGTGAGCTTCACAATGTTGGACTAAACAATAGATGTTCACTAATGAAGAGGGGTCTGCAGTATTTTTAGGAAGAGACCCCAAAGGGAAGAGAACATTTGCTTCTTATACACCCGGAACTACCAAAAAATGCAGAAGGAGTGAATTACTGAAGACAACAGTAGCAGCAAAAAGAAAGAGGAGAAAGAGACTTCTTTTAACAACTACAGACAAGGAGAAAGGGAGGAAGGAGGAAACCCAGGAGGGCTAAAGGTGAAGGTAAAGACAGAGGGGATCATGGGAAGAATCTTCTGGCGTCCCATTTGCTCCAGGAGGATGCTTCTTGTGTTGGACTGCAGGACCACAGTGGAGAAAAGGAGGTAAATACAGAGAAGATAGGGACACACATTCAGTGCATCTCAAGGACCAGAAATTGTCATTTCAATTCCCTCTACATTCAGCACCTGTTCTGCACTTCTGGGGACTCCTCAAGAGGCAAAAGACAGTCCTTGCCCTCCAGGAGCTCACAGCCCAGTTGAGGACAGAGATAATACAAAGACACTTGGACACAGAGCAAGCTCTGTCTAGGAGAAATAAGGAATAATGGAAAGAATAAAGGCACTCTGACTAAGAGGAATGATGGAAAGTTTCCTGTGGAAAGTTTTTAGTCTTTAGCTGGGACTCTCAGGAAGATTAAAGGGGTCAGTGATCTGAAATGTGGAGGGAAAATATTTCAGACATGAGGTAAAGGCAGTGAAAATGCCTGGAACTAGATGCAGCCAGATCACATGGTGGATAGTGCCAGGTCTAGAATCAGGAAGGCCTGGCTTCAAATGTGACCTGTCACTTCCAAGCTGTGTGATCCTGGGTAAGTCATTTATCTCTGACTGCCCAGTCCTCATCACTCATCTATATTGGAACTGATCCTGAGATGGAAGATAAGGGTTAAAAATACCAAAACTTTCCATTTTGGGGCATTTAGATGACTCTGTGAATAGAGAATTAGAACTAGAAACAGAAGGTCCTGGATTCAAATATGGCATCTGACACTTCCTACTTATGTGACCCTGGGTAAGCCACTTACCCCCCAATTGCCTATCTCTTAGCCATCTTTCTCACAACAGATGCTTACCATCAATAAGAGAGAAAGTAAAGAATTTTTTTAAGTCTGCAGATGAAGGAATCCAGGAGACCAGGTTCCCCAAATCCACAATACAGACTGGGGAGTAATGAATAAGAAAATGGGAAAAAGGGCTTTGAACACCAAACAGAATGGCTTGTATTTGATGCTGGAGGGAGTAGGGAGCCACTGGGGTTTACAGAATAGGGGAATGACACTATCAGAACTACACTGTAGAAAAATCACTCTGGTGGGAGAATGGAGGAGGCCTTGGTGTGGGAAGAGCCTTGTGGGAGATAGACCCAGCAGCAGGTTTTCTTAATAGTCCAGGAGAGAGGTGATGTGGGCCCCCACCAGGAGGATGGCAATGACACAGGACAGAAGGGGGCTTATTGGAGAAATGCTGCAAAGGTGAAACTGACTGGTCCTAGGGCCGTATTGGATACATGGGTAAGGGACAGTGAGGAGTCAAGGGAGGCTCGTTGGTTCTGAGCCTAAGGGATGAGGAGGATAAAGCTACAGAGAAGGTGGGGTTTCTGTCTAGGTGAGAGAGAACAATTTGTTTGGGATCTCTTGGCCAAGAGGGATTAGTCACTTCTCTTGCCATTCCAGCATCCTGCTGCTAACCCAGCTGCCTGCTTCTGCTGATCCTGCAGTTTTTCTGCTGGATGACCCTCCATGGAAGCCAAGCTCCTGCTGCCACTGCCCCAGGTTTCACCAGACACTGCCTGGGGGTCCTTGCTGTTCCTTCTGTCTGTGAACTACTGCAGTCCAAGCTGATTGCTGGAGGGTTCAACAGCCATTTAGAAGCACCTTTGTTTTTTTCTGCAGAGGGTGAAGTAGAAAATATTGCCCCGACCAACATGGGTTTTCGAGCCTGCTCCAGCTGCTTTTCTAGCCCTTGTCCCATTTTGGTTAACCCAGATAGGCTTCCATGCTCTGCCTATGGGGGAGGGGACTGAGGTAGCACATGGCCACTAGAGTCTTGCCCCAAAAGGGAAGGTTACTCTTCCAAACAGGAAGTAGACTTACAAAGCATGGCTCACTTTATAAAAGAACAGTGCATTAGCTATTTCAAACAGCTCCCAGTCTTAGGACACTTTTTCTTCCTACCATTTCTGGGTGCAATGGTCCTTGCGATTAGCTTGAATAATTCTGAGATTCAGGGGAGAAATTCATCTCCTCACACCCCCTTGCCATTTGGGCCTGTGCAGTCTTTCAAACATATCCAATTTGGGATTCCTCCACACCATGTTCAGTGTGGAATTCCACTTCACTATGAGAGACCCCAGGAGTGTAACAAAAGGAACCTAAATGGATAATGATCCTGGAGAGAGGAAGAAACCTTAAAGAATCTGGGGGTGGATTTTTAAGCCTTTTCAGACTCCATTATTTTATAGAAGTTTCTGTATCTGATTGCTTTAAGATTTAATTTTTTAAGTTCATGTATGTATCTAATCAATACTATTCTGTTACGCTGAATCATTTTAAGTTACTGTGTTTTTGCCTATTGGGTATATTCTGTTATATTATTTTTATTTGTACCTTTCCCCTATAACTGTACTAACAAAATATCATTGTACAAGCCCATAATTGTCATCAAAAACCCTCTCTAGTGGCAAATTCATAGTTCCGTATGGATGCTAGGTTTGTCACAGATCCATCAAAATTACGTTGCCTTAATAGCCTTTTGTTCCCTTTTGCCTTTGTTAATTGCCACATATGTGATGATGGATGGACTCTATCAAACTGGTTACAATCTATATTAACAACCTTTGGAGAATTTAATGAGCTAAATATCTCAGCTCCACATTAAAATGGATGAGATATAGGAAAGACATGCCTTTTAGAGCTTTTACAGTCTCATGTGAAAGGAGGGAGCAATATTGTAGTCCTCAACTCCAGTACAATGGATGGGACATATAATAGACATGCCTTTAGAGCTGTTACAGTTCCATGCCAAAGGAGGGAGCAAACCCAAAGGGTTGGTTATGTTGAGAGGAAGATTAGTTAATAATTAATTAAGGATTGAGGTTGACCTAGCAGGAAGGCTGGAGCATTCCAAGATGGAATGAAGGAGCAGGAAGTAGGTGCCTTGTGCCCTGAGAGAGACTCCATTAGGGGTTGACAAAACTGTTGTTAGCCCTGGGAGATCTCAGAGCAAAGGACACCCTGCATCCTGATTTCCCTGGGATCCTGAGTGGTGGTGGTTTCTAACAAGAGGACAAAAACTACAGAACAGTAACAAGGCAGGAGGAGTTTGGGATCTGGTGGACAGCATCTCAAGCACAGCTTCTCTACTTGGTTACCTTGGACCATCTTGGCTTTTGGCATCCTGAGATCATCGGTGGATTACAATGAGAAACCCCAAAGCCACCCTCAGCCCTTAGCTGTGTTGGTCAAAGCCTGGCAGGAACCAGGTTTGATGCAGTCTCCCAGAGACTCCATTACTGCTCCTTTGGCACTGCTTGCTTAGATCACTAAGAGTAGAGAAGTCCTCCCCTTGTCCTGTGGTTTTACCCTTTAGGTTTTTTTTTGAACCCTTGTACTTTGGTGTATTGTCTCATAGGTGGAAGAGTGGTAAGGGTGGGCAATGGGGGTCAAGTGACTTGCCCAGGGTCACACAGCTGGGAAGTGGCTGAGGCCGGGTTTGAACCTAGGACCTCCTGTCTCTAGGCCTGACTCTCACTCCACTGAGCTACCCAGCTGCCCCCATACCCTTTAGGTTTTAAGTATAGAATTCCCTTTCCCACCTTTATTTTAGTTAAATAGAATTAAGACCTGTTTAAACCTTTTACATTGCCTGTTGGATTCAAAGCCTCTGGCCCAGTGGTGACAGTTGATCAACAGCCATTTTTGTCAGTTAGCAGCAGCTTAGCTGTGACCTCTGGTCTCCCTAACCTGGTCTAGTCTCTCCTACAACCCAGTGTGTATACCCACAATCATTTAGATTTATTGAAACATCCCTGGTGTCTCCATTATCTTTTCTACAGTTACTCTGTGATGTGTTATAGTCTTATAAAATTTTCCTAAGGGGCATGGAACCCCTGAATGGCCTCCAAGAGGGAGCATTTCAACCAAAGATTTGCTACATCTGTAGAACTTGTGACAAGTATCCATTAGCTTCTAAGGTTGGAAAAAAATGTCACACAGCAACTCATGTAAATCCTATATGATAGTGGGTTTGTTTGCTATTGTCATTAACTGGGTTATTATAATTTCAGGGATTTAGTATTTCTTTGAATGTGCATTAACTACTGTACTACTATTTTATGAAGCTGTTACTATCTGAAAATCTTTTGCACTCACACAGTGGTTCATGGCCAAGTTAAAAAGGAAAAGGATTTCATTTTGGGTGAGAAAGCTTTGTATTCTACCTTTTCCTGGCTGACACAGTGTGTCACTGATTGATAGATAGATAGATAGATAGATAGATAGATAGATAGATAGATAGATAGATAGAGATAGATATATTTTTAACCCTTAACTTCTGTGTATTGGCTCCTAGGTAGAAGAGTGGTAAGGGTGGGCAATGGTGGTCAAGTGACTTGCTCAGGGTCACATAGCTGGGAAGTATCTGAGGCCAGATTTGAACCTAGGACCTCCCATCTCTAGGCCACTGAGCTATCCAGCTGCCCCTAAGCTATATATTTTTGATTTTTAAAACATTATTATTTTTCCCTTGTATTTGCAATACAATATTTTAGTTTTATTTTTCACTCATTTTTTTTAATTTGAAGCACATGCTACAAAAGTATTAAAAAGGTTTTTTTTTTTATTTTGCACTATGGTAAGTTTAAAAATGTCCATTAACCCTAATGTCCCTGCACACCCAAAGCTTTAGACTATGGAAACCTGTTACTTATTGATAAATGTTATTGGACTGTGGTTAATGTTTATGTCTGATTCCAAGAGAAGGGAATACAAAAAGAGCCACTGCACAGGGCCAAAGAAGCACAATGTTAACCTGCATAGTGCCAACCAAGGACAAAGCCAAAGATCAACGAATCCCAGTGGGACTGATGAGATTTTGAACCAAGACAAGTGGACTTTGTAAGAGGTATAAGTTTAAAAGTAGGTGTGTAAGCAGGCTAGGAGAAGCCTTAGCTGGAGGTCATGGACATTCTGAATGGAATGCAGGGGAAGGAGGAAGTGGTTTGTGCCTGAGAAGGACTCCATTGTGGGAGTTACAGGCAGTAACTGATTCCCTGGGAGACCTCAGAGCTTGTGGAGCTGCACCCTGATTCCTTGGGATCCTGGAGTGTGGTGAAGGTTGGAAGCAGAGGACATCTATCCTGCACAACAGCACTGAGTAAAGAGTGATCTGTGATCTGGTGGACAGTTTGCAGGCTCCTCTCCCTACTGGGCTGCTTTGGACCATCAGTTCTGGAGGAGCTGGTTCCTGGCATCCTGAAACCATCCCTGGATTAGCCGTGAGGTCCCAAGTAAAGCCATCCTCAGGTCCTCAGCTAAGCTGTCCAAACCTGGATGGAATCAGGTTGGGAGGAACTTTTCCCCTTGTGACTCCAGTACTGTTATTCTCTGGGCCCTGCCTGGCTTAGTTCTTAGTTTAGTGTAGCCAAGTCCTTTCCCTACCCCTGTGGTTTGCCCTTAGCTTTTAAGTGTAGTAAACCCTATTCCCATCCTTAATCTTAGTTTGTCCTTGATTAAATGTGTTACCTTAACTTATAAATTCCTGCCTTTACTTTGCTGATTACCATAGGCCTAGTCTTGATGCTTCAAAGTGGCAATTGGACCCAAAAGCCAATTCAGTAACAGAAACCCCTTTGCTATTAAACTTTAGTCTCCCTACTTGTTGGGCCCCTTCCTGTCATTTCTGTCCCCCACACACCCACCTGTTTACTGTTTAAGGCACCTTTCCCTGGTTTCTCCCTTAACAATTTGAACTTGTTTTGACATATGTCAGAGGCTAGACTTCCCTGAGCCACATTCTATCCAAGCACCTCACTTTGGCTGCCATCCTAGCTCCCATAATCTAGCCTTGTTTCTGTCTTTCATAGTGTGGCAATCTTTCTGTAGTCCTGGCTACTGATTGGGTAAGTGCATAATTACATAAATCACTTTAATTGGGTCCTGATTCAAGGACCTGTTATAGTTTTATTTTTCCTTTACTTAAAATTTTTACACATAAGATTATATAAATTCTATATTTCATCCAGAAATATTTTTTCTCTTTTATTTGGATTTTTTCTTGATGATTTTTATTTTTTTTAACCAACTGATTCATATACCTCATACATAATTCAGCCATGCATACTGTTAGAAGGATGTTTACTTTAGTTTAGTAGGATTTTATAGGTTCAGAATTCTACATGTGGGACACAGAGAAGTCAGTTGAACTCCTGGAGGGGGGAGCTGCTTTTCTCCTTTGTGTGTATCCTGATCCCCTGAGTTCTTTTACAAGAAAGAGACCAGGTTGCTGGAGATAGGTTGGACTGTAGTGAGACATTACAGGGGTGGTCTTGATATGTCAAAAGCCTAGCTCCCACTCCAAGCTTGGATTAATAGCTGTAACAACTTGACATCTGTGAAACTCATCTGCTGAAGAGGTTTCTGTGGACACATGTGAGATCCCACAACTACAGCTGGCCTGGTTCACCATCCTGTTTCTGGATTGGTTTGAGATTAGGCAGCTTTTAGCTTTAAGCCTGTGGTGTAGTTCTACCCTCACAGACTTTTGGGAAGGGGACCATTAGTAATTAAGGTAGATTACCCAATTCCTTCATTCCCTGTCCCAAATATTATTAAAATCTCTTTATATATATATTTTTTTCTCCTTGTTAATCTTCCTTTCCTAAACCTGGCACCTCATCTACCATAAGGACCCACTATGATTTGACCCAGGTAGTAACCCTGGTGGTATCCCCTTGTACCCCAATTATCCCATTTCCTCACCTAACATAGCCACCAAGGTTTTTTTTTTTTTATTAATTATAGACTTAATTAATACAATACCTGAGTGATCCCTGTTTTTGTTACCATCCTCATCAGGGGGGAATATACTATTATCCTATAATGCAAAATTTAAATTCTTTTGAGAGTAATTTTAGGATAAGAAACTTGCTACCTCCCCAAATCCAGAAAGTGAACTGTTTGGAGAAGCCTCTATGAAGATGTCTGCAGAAACCTACACTGCATCAAGAAGATCCAGAATGAACTTTGAGATGTTGTCATTTAAACTATGAGGGGGGTTGAATGTATTTGTTTTGACTACTGCCAAAGTGGACTGCCCCCTAATTGGCTTTTTGTCAATGAGCCTAGCAATCACTGGTTTTGTTCTCTTTTTCTTTGATCCCCAAATTATTGTAATTTAAAAGTTTATTATGTTTACTAAACCCATTGGAGAGACTAATCTTCCAAGGTATCTTGGGGGGGGGAATGTGTGATTGGAAATCCTGTCCCTTTGGATGACATTACCCAGGAGCCCACTGACTTCCTGTCGTTATGTGCTGATGTAGACAGAACATAAATTCGGTGGATTTCTGTGTCTAGCTCTCTTTCCTTCCTATGATGGCAGTTGTGAATGCTGGACTTTTGAACAGGTAGATCAGCTTGGCCATGTGGTTTTATTTTCTTATGTTTTTATTCCTTTAGTTCTACTGATTATAAATAAATCTTATAAAAATATAATATTTGAAGTTATTAATATATGTTCATTTTAATTTTTACACGCTGAAGCCAGAGAAACTTGGTGCCTGCAGTCTACTTGTCCTGAGTGGAGGGAGGCTGCAAACTGCATTCAGGGTAGGGGTGTCCAGTGTGGCACTTGGAGCACTGGGATAGTTTTAACCCAAGGACCATATAGGCAAATGTAGAAGAAAATAAAGAGCTTACCTGTGACAAGTGAAAGATGAAATGTCCAAGGAATCAAAGTTCTGCTCTTCTCAGCACAACTATTTTTATTAAAGCAATGAATGTCAACTGCCTAACCAATAAGGATCAGGCCTTTTCCTGGGCTTAGGGCTGAACATCAAAATTAAGGGGGAAAGAAACTTATCTATTTTAAAAGTGATGAATTAAATAAGACCAATGAATGCAAAGGAAACAATCCAATGTTGGGTCATCTGCTTTCTAAACGGAGAAAAGATCAGGGACTTGCCAAGTCAGGATGGGGAAGAGGGAAGTTCCCTGAAAAGGGGTCCCCCTCCTTCCCAATATCAGTAAGCAATCAAAAAAAGACAGAAGTAATAACTAAATGATCAATAGACACCCAGTTTGCAGATAAGACACACTGAATGCCTGAGAGGTACAATTAGGAGAAAATTCCTTCAGTCAGTCTCAGAATCTTATGGTTTCTGGTAAACCTAAGCTCAGGCCTTAGCTGAGGGTCTGTAAACAGCAGGTACAGGCTGTCCAGTTTCCCAGCCAGGCAGGAAGAGGTTCAAATAATGTGATGTGGCTTTCTTCCCATTAATCCCATTGAATAAACTTTCCTCGCAAGACAGAATTTGGACGAGGCACACAACTGAACAGAAGGGAACCGAGCCAGCTCCAGTTCTGAGTCACAAGATGGAGAATGTTTCCATAATTCACCTCTTGCTGCCCCAAAGCCCTCCCTTCCTTCCCAAGAGGGAATCAGCTCAGTAGATGGCACAATGTTGGCTTGTCCCAGCTTCTTCACACACCCTACAGGAAATGCTGAGACCATGCTGCATGGGAACACTGAGAACAGAGATTTTCTGGAAACAACAAACATGTCAGCCTCGGCATCTCTCCTCAGAGAGGGGAAGCTCCACACTTTAGTCCACACAAATTTCTCTAGTAAAACCACACAGAACTGGCTTCAAATTGAACAGAATTCCTAAGAGTTTCAAATCCAAAAATATAATCAAGGAGAAAAAAATTTAGTTTCACTCCTCATGCCATTGAGCCGGATACCTTTGTGACAAGGCCAGGATGTCTCCCTCAGGACCTCCCTCACCCTATTTGCACAGAACACTCTCAGGCCTTCCACAAACTTGCTCCTTTCTCCCCAGACTGTCCAACAAAGGAAGGACTTGACCAGTGAGGAATTCTACTGAACACAGAAGGAATGTACCAGCTGCTGGCTCTGGTACAAACAGCTCTGCTCAAGAATACTCAGAGCTCCTCTCCTGAGAAAAAGGCCCCATTTCTGTGTGAGGCCCTTCCTGGGCTCCCCCCAAACTCCTTGGACTCTCTCTTGGTCAGGGAGCTCAGCAGCAGAAGGCCAGTGGAGGGGTCATACTGTGGAGGGGATACAAAAGCCACCGGGGAGCTCTCTGGGGCCTCCCCAGCTGCCTGATTCTGGCTGTCCCTGGCAATGACCCTGACCATTCCTACAAGAGGCTCCGCTGGCACATACTGACCTTCCAGCCACTTCCTCTCCCCTCACACCTCCCTCCTCCTCCTCTGACCCAGGGACACTGGCCTCCTGGCTGAGCCTTGGCCAAGTCCTTCCCTGGTCTGACTCTGGGCCTTTCCAGGGGCTGCCTGTCTCCCTGCAGGGAATGTTCTCCCTCCTGCCTCTGGCCTGGGAGCTTCCTTCGCGTCCCAGCTGAACCCTCCCCTCGGGAACCCATGATCCCCCCCAGAACCCCCGAGAGCTTCCCTCCCACAATGCCTCCTCCATTCCAGCTGCTGAGGGGTCTCCTTGGTCTGATGTGGGGGGGGGGCCTGGAGAGTGGCTGATGGCTTCTCCCTTCCTTTGGGCTGAGCAGTGCCAGGCACACACCAGGCTGTTCCTCCAGACTGGCTGACTTGGGCTAAGAAGGGGGAGGAAGGAAGAAGCCGGAGAGACGCGAGAAGCCTCGAGGACGTGAGGCAGAAGTCAGGGAGCAGCACCAGGGGACAATGTCTGCCTTGAGGATGGTACAGACCAGGGGACACCCTCAGGCTCTGCTGCAGACCAGACTCAGGAGGGAACAGTGAGAAGAAGCAGAGGAAGAGGGTACAAGTGGGGCCAGGCAAGCAGAGAGCAAAGACAGGATCTCTAGAGAGGGAAGAAGGAGTCAATGGCTGTCCTCGGCCCTCACTTGTGATGGGGAGAAATCTGATGTGGGAGGCAGCCTGGGGGGAGCTCTGGGGGTCTGAGCTGCCCAGGGGCCCAGGAATCCCTCCAAAAGCTGGAAGAGAGCCAGGAAGGGCTGTTCCTCCTGCCTGGGATGTGGGGACAGAAATGGCTCAGCAGGAAGGAGGGAGCAGCTGCCCAGCCCATCTTGTGTCAGAGCCAAGGAAGGGCCTCCCAGATGGTGCTCCATCTGGGGCTGGAATGCACTTACCTGGGCTGGGAGTCTGTCCCTCTCCAAGGCCATCCCGGGGACTCCAGGCTCCCTGCAGAGGCAGGAAAGTAGCCCCAGTGATTCCCTCTGGGGAAGCTCCTCCTTCTTTTCCTGGTCTCGTCTCTGTAAGGCTTAAATTAAGAGTTTTGACAAAAGAAGAGCAGGTTTTAATCATTTAAGTTTTTTTTTCTAAATCTCTAATAATTAGAGAAATGCAAATCAAAACAACTCTGAGGTATCACCTCACACCTAGCAGAGTGGCTACAAAGAAAGCAGGGGAGAGTAATGAATGCTGGAGGGGATGTGGCAAAACTGGGACATTAATGCATTGTTGGTGGAGTTGTGATTTGATCCAAACATTCTGGCTGGCAATTTGGAATCATGCTCAAAGGGCTATAAAAGAATGCCTGCCCTTTGATCCAGCCATACCATTGCTGGGTTTGTACCCCAAAGAGATCATAGATAAACAGACTTGTATGAAAATATTTATAGCCGCGCTTTTTGTGGTAGCAAAAAACTGGAAAAGGAGGGGATGTCCTCCAATTGGGGAATAGCTGAACAAACTGTGGTATATGCGGGTGATGGAATACTATTGTGCTCAAAGGAATAATAAACTGGAGGAATTCCATGTGAACTGGAAAGACCTCCAGGAACTGATGCAGAGTGAAAGGAGCAGAGCCAGAACAACATTGTACACAGAGACGGATACACTGTGGTAAAATCGAATGTAATGGGCTTCTGTACCAGCAGCAATGCAATGACCCAGGACAGTTCTGAGGGATTTATGGTAAAGATGCTACCCACATTCAGAGGAAGAACTGCAGGAGAGGAAACACAGAAGAAAAACAACTGCTTGAACACTTGGGTTGAGGCAGACATGATTGGGGATGTAGACTCGAAACTACCACACCAATGTACCTATCAATAGTATGTAAATAAGTATTGATCCATGACACATGAAGAAAACAGTGGAAATGTGCGTTGGATATGGGGGAGGAGGGGAAAGTAAGAACGTAAATCATGTAACCGTGGAAAATTTTTCTAAAAAATAAAAAAATCTTTTTAAATGATTTTAAGTTTTAATGAGAATATGGTAGAGCTGTAAATTAATATCATCCCTTTAAGCCAGAGGAAAGAGAACTTATAGCAGCTTTTAACAATTAAGTTTAGTGTAATTAAAATAGAGATAGTAAAAGAATGTAGTAAAGGAGAGAAATATAGGAGAGAGGCAACCTGCCCTCAGGGGAGAGCCTGCTACCAGCAGAGGGAGGGGCAGCTTGGCAAGAGAAGAGGGTCTGGAGGGGCAGCTGAGCCCCTCCCCCTGTTCCTCCTCTTCAGCCCCCTCCCTTCTCCTATCCTCCTAAGAGGCAGCAGGGCTTTGGGATCCCCCTTGGGAGGGCCCAGGCAGAGGCCAAACCCTGCTGGCAGGGAAGGGGTCTGAGGGCTCTGCCAGAAGGGGCAGCAGGAAGCATGGGGAAGGGGAGTCCAGGGAGGGGCTGGGAAGGCACAGGGTCCAACAGAGCTCCTGGCAAGGAGGGACCCTGGAGAACCTCAAGTCTTCCTGGGAGGCGGCTGAGCCTGGGGAAACAGGATAGAGGGGTGCTGGGGTCTCCCTAGGAGCTGGGGAGGGTGCCTGGGACCCTCTGGCACAGCTGAGGCTGGAAATCCCTAAAGGGAATTGGAGCCAGGGAGCCCAAGGCCTGGGCCCTGATGGGGACCCACTCAAGGGCCAAAGAAGGGGGTCAGGAAAGGGCTTTGGCTCCAGGGGGGGGCCCAGGGGTAGGAAGGCAGAACTCAGGGATCCTCACAGAGGGCAGGTCTGAGGGCAGCCCGGAGGAATCTCTAAGCAGGAGCTGGGGGTCAGGACACCTGGGTCAGGAATCCCTGGGCCCCTGGAATGGCCCCTCTCTCCCCCTCAACCCCTCCCCAACCTTAGGATTCCCCTGCCCCCCCCTTCAAGCTGGGCAGGAGAGCCCCTCTCCCCCTGCATCTAGCCCCTCCTTCCCTCCCCCCAGACTGCCTAGATACAGCCTGAGGGAGGTGGGGGCAGCAGAGAGCTGCTGGGGGAGAGCAGGGCCCGAGGAGGGGGTGTGTGTGAAGGAATTTGAGGCCCACAAAGAGGATCCATATGGGGGTTTTGGGGGGGTTTGAACCATCTCAGGAGAATTTGGCAGCTGAAGGAAGAGTCAGAGCAGGTGAGGGAGGAGGAAAAAGAGGAGGGGGAGTGAGGCCAGGCTCGTGGTTCAAAGACAAAAGGGGGAGCCGCCAAGAGCACAGGAAGGGTCTGAGGCCA